>NC_057761.1:8537725-8727006 GCF_010389155.1 Erigeron canadensis
TGAGTTTTGAGATAGATTTAGATTATTGCGTTATAAATCGTAAATAATCTATTTTTTGTGTTGGGTAAAATGTTTTAAAAATGGATTAATTGCGTTTAGATTATTGCAAACGCACATTTGGCAAAGCACCTCCCCCTTGCTCCATGAAACGCCGTTATCAAAAGCAAATCCTGTCATATTTTTTACACAAATACCCCAGTAATCATGTATAGTATATACCCTCTATAAGTTCAAATTATTATTATAGTATATATTGCCTGCAACTTTTGAAGTCTATGGCTTTTCTTATTTGATTCTTTCCTACGCCACTTCCTGTAACATTATAATAGTTGATAATATGATTTGGTTTTTTCTTTAATTTTTTTACTAACAATTATTTCTTTTATATCATTCAAGAATTGCAATAAACTATGATGTCACCTTTAAATTTTATTTTAATCAAACATCGAATATATACTGTAATATATATTGTTGCGTCCAAGTTAGATAGGCAACCTTACATCCAAATATGTATTGTTAAAATTGAGTCATAACAACCATTTGACTATCGTCCTTTTTTGTCATTTTAATTTACTATTTATTAAAAAATATATATTTTTCAAACACTTAAATGTTGATTATCTGATTATTGTGATTACAACCGCATAATCAAATCCAAACATTATCTTTATTTTTGTTGCAGCTAATTATCTGATTCTGATTATTCAAAATGAATAATCTATTTTCAAAAAGTAATCCCAAACACCCCTTTAAATTAGAACCCCATCGTTCCACCACCGCCGCCACTAGCACCACCGTTGGCGCTACCACCGCCGCATTGCGCGGGTACCCATATCGTATAATAAGAGTGAATAGTTTTTTTAATTATGTGGCTTGTTTATATCTAAATGACAATAAGTTTTGCTTAGTTGTAATTTTATCAAATATTTGTATTTTTTCACCAAAATAATAATAATAAATAAATAAATAAATTAAAATAATTAAAACAATCGTATATATACAAGAAAAATAGAGCTCGCACTTAGTTATGGTGCTTGATTAATTATCAAAGATTTATTCATTAATACATTTGTGTCAATATTTTATTTAGTACCTATCCAATACCAACTAAATTGCTACAACAAAATGAAAATAGCCGATCTTTTATATTTTGTTATTATTATAATTATTTTTAACCTTTTTTTTTTAAAAAACAACATTTTTATTAAATTTCATAGAAGTTACGTAAAGTTAATGGAAAGTCGTGATACTATCTAGCTTCCTACACCTCTAACTATAATAATCATCACTTCTATTGATTTACAAAGAAATTAATAAATACCAATCATCACTTCTATAAAACTATTATCATTATTATTGATGTTATTTATATATAGAGTAAACGACATAAATCGTCTATGTGGTTTACAAATAGTCATGTTTTGTCCTTGTGCTTCAAAAACGTCATGAATCGTCATTTATTGAAAGAAAACTTCACGTTTCATCCTTTGACTTGTTGACCGTTAACGCACCTCCGTTAACCTCCCACGTGCCTCACACATGAGGGGTATTCCAGTCTTTTCACCCTCTTTGACTATGTTATCACTCATCCCTTCTTTGACTTTTCTTCTTCTATTTTTTCCGATTTATGTTTTTCTACTTTTCGCTATTCTCATCAATTCATCATCATCATCGTTTTGTTCCTTGTTCTCATATCTCTATAATCATCATCGTAATCTATATTTATAGATTCAACTATCTCACAAAATTAATAATTAAAAAAAAATGAAAAATTTTTATTTTCAAACAAAAAGATTCAACTCTTTTTATTCTATATATATATATATATATATATTTATATATTAAAAAGATAAATGAAACCAATAAAAGGTCGGAGAACCGTGAGAACTTTAATATATGAGGATAATATTGTAATTTGTAAAGTTAATTTAATAATCACAATTAAATTAAAATACTCCTTGAATATCTCGTTAGTTACAACTTACACACATATGAGATTATGAGGAGTTACATAAATAAATTTGAAATGAATTAATCATTAATTGTCATTTAACGTAAACATATTTTCCCTTAAACCAACATTTTTCATCTTTTGTGTATTATTGTATTAATGAAATTACAATTAGAAATGGATTGTAATATTATTGCCTCGCCATATTTAAAATGAAGGACATTGTTTTTTTTTTCCCGTGAGACGTATCATCTTGATATCAGTATGTGTAAATATACAATTGATATGATTGATAGAAAAATACTTACATCGAATCACACATGTGTCCATATTCATTTTCACATATGAGATATACGAACACATGTGCACACATACAGAAATACGTGGGTATACCGAATCACATATGTGTCCACATGTGCACACCATAAAATGTATACTTGTGTTCACTATATAATTGTAAAATGAATACTTACTATCACTATATAGTAAAATGTATGCTTATTATATACGTCCAGAAGTTATAAGCTATGAGATAATTAGGGAGCTGATTTGCTCAAGGAATATATTATCGGTACACATAAGATGTCAATGACTTTTATATCCTATATAACAATATTACAATATTAACCGTTCCGTAATCCTTTCCATTTGTTAATTTTAATAATTCTAATTCTCGCGCCATCAATCATGCATCGAACATCCTTTTTTTTCTTATAATAAATGTAAGTAATCCATTACAAGCCATGTACTTTGAACGTTTCAATATGTTGATGCATGTTGATGTGACAACAGCAACTTATTTGATATGTCGTTTAGATTGAGACATTATGTTAATTTATGTCGTATCTATATATGTAATTGATAGATTATGGACTTTATGTTTTGGTAATGATCGATTACATGTTTTGTGTTATATATATGTGTGTTATGTATGATGTTGTTGTGTATATACAAGTACAACATAATATGTGTTAGGATTCCTTAAGATGAAATACTTAGGAATATAACTAAGTCTGTATCTAACGAAGATAAGTATATCTTCGTTAGAGGCAAACGAAGATAAACTTCGTTTGGTACAAACGAAGATTAACTTCGTTACATGGGCTGGGCAGCTAAGTTCGTAAGAACAAAGCCCAGCAAGCCCAGTTCGACTCAAACATATATATACGATGAATACTCCAAAATAAGTATTACGTTCGACATACAAGTACACCAGACACCTAAGTTCGTTCTATATCTTATAGAAACGAAGATAGCATAATACGGCTGATTATTTACTTGATAATTAGCGATATACCAGTTTACTAATCAAACTAGTTATCTCGTGAGGATTCCGCACTCACGACATAATCATAGACGATCTCGAGAGCGATCTATAGCTATCGAGGGACTCACAAGTGGTATCAGAGCCAATCGATTTCTTATCGAAGGTTCGAGATCGTTTTGTTTGATTCTTTTCTCTGAAAATCAACCTCCCGATACCCTTACTGTCGCTAACTTCGTTTTCTCAAACGAATTAGCAAACGAACTTAACCTCATCTTCGTTTCGAGTTCTTCCAACGTTTTTAGCTTTATTTTCGTTAAGTTCCTTCAACGAATTTCAAGTTATCTTCGTTACTCTCACCTTACGGATTTTGCTTTATCTTCGTTTCTTTCCTTCAAACGAAGATAATTCTATCTTCGTTTCCTTCCTGCAAACGAAGTTAATCCTATCTTCGTTTCTCTCATTCAAACGAATTTAAGATCTATCTTCGTTCAGTGCAGAATTTACGAAATGGCTTCCTCGTCAACCAACACTGCTGTTGCTCAATACCTGAATTCTCTTGTCTATCATGATCATCTCGTTGGACGTACTAATTCTCCACCGAAGTTAGTTTCATTGGCTGACTTCTGGGCGGGAGAGGTCGATTTGAAGATTATATTCAACGGAAGATTTGAATATGTGGATTATGATCACTGAAGGATATGAATGGCCAACTCTTACTGTAAACGGTGTTACAACTAATTACAAGGTAGGAGAGTTAAAAGGTGAAGAAAAATCCTTGTATGCTGTTGAAGTTAAGGCTCTTTCTACTCTTAGAATGTGCATTCCTCAAGAATTA
Source organism: Erigeron canadensis (assembly GCF_010389155.1). Classification (NCBI taxonomy): domain Eukaryota; kingdom Viridiplantae; phylum Streptophyta; class Magnoliopsida; order Asterales; family Asteraceae; genus Erigeron; species Erigeron canadensis. The sequence continues at coordinate 8,541,779 of NC_057761.1, forward strand.
GTGCACTTGTTTCCTAACAGGAGTACAAGACTTCAAAGCAACTGTTCGATGCTATTGAAGCTCACTGTGAAGGTGATCCATTATTGAAGCAAACGAGTTAAGATGCTTAAGAAACAATTTGATTGCTTTAATGCTACCAAGAACGAACTAGTTGAGGATCTTATCTTGAGATTTCAACATCTTCTTGCTGAGTTAGCCTATTTTGATCTTAAGTATACTCCTACTGAGATAGTGGATAAATTCTTGGATGGTCTGCCGAAAGCTTATAAAGAATTTCGTCATGGATTGCAAGAAAGAGCTGATTATGCATCTCTTCGTATAGATGGTGTTATATCCACATTAAGAAACAGAGAAATGAAGGATAAGGCAAAGGATCTCCAAGACAACTTCACACAAGATCCATCTCTTTATCATGCCACTATGAAGAATCCTACAGCTGATATTAATGCATTCTTTTCTGGGTTGGTTCTTCTGGCACGAAAGAGGGTCCTAATTGTGTTATGGATGGAGATGATTCTGCAGGTTTCATGGCTTCTGATGCTGGTTTCAAGGCTCGAAAGACAAATGAGAATGCCAAGCCTGGAAATATGTCGTTTGGTAACATTTCATCTACTTCTGCTGGTTACAAGTCTATGCCTATGGATATGAAATCTGCTGAGGGAAGGATGAATGTCTTTGCCGCAATGTGTGCTGCACATGAAGCTTTTGTTGCTGGAGGATCACGGATCCAGCACTCATTGATGAAGATTATGACCAAATAGATCCAGATGATGTTGAAGAATGGATCTGAAATGGAATTTGGCGATGATCACCAGGAGAGTGCAAAGTTTATGCAGCGAACAGGTCGACAGCTTATTGGGGTACTCAGGGCTTTGACAAGTCAAAGGTTAAGTGCTATAATTGCGATGGCTTTGGACATTTTGCCAAAGAATGTCAACGACCAAGAGAGATGTCAACATTACCCCTACCCGTCAAGATAGAGGTGGTAATCGTCCTTTTAATCAAATGCAAGTAGAGCTCTCTTGTTGACTGAAGATACTACTGGAAATAGCAATGACAAGGCTATCGTAGCTGCTCAACCTGATGGTTCTTATGTCTGGAATCTTCCACAGGATGAGACTAATAATGCTTATTTGGCCGAAATAGTTGATGATATGGCTCAAATAGCAGATTCTGTTGAGGATTTCTTGGACACCTCAGTTTACCACAGTGATGAGCATCTGTATGAAAATGCTCAAAGCTCGAACTTGGAATCTTCTACTCAGGTATATGACACTGATTCTGAGTCGGATGAAGAGGTTGAGGTTGCTGATACGAAAGATTCTGGAGAGGTGAACGCTGCTGAGAACAAAGACGATTCTGCTACTGAAAAGGTTGAAAAGACGATAAGAGCAGATGAAGGAGTATGAAATTCCAGCAGGCATGAGTGTGGATGACTTTGTCGCGTACATGGCAGACTGCAAAGAAGCAGATCAACAGGTATCTTATTCTCTTCGTACTATTGTTCATGTTTGCAAAATTGTTAATCGAATGTTTGATGAAATTGAACAAAAGAATGAACGAATTAAGCATTTAGAATCTGTTGTTAATGCTGCTCATGAAGAAAGAGATAAATTGATTAAAAAGATTTAACTGTCACTGATAGAGAAAATTTTTAAAGGATAGGATTAAATCTTTAGAGTCTGACATTAATGCTATGAAAGACAAAGTTAAACATGCTGTGGCTGTAGAAAGAGTAGGTGGTGAAGCTTATGCATTATTAGCTAAAAAGTGTGCTACTATTGAGAAAGAACTGGCTGATGCTAGAATAGAAATAGTGGACTTACAAGCTAAGGTTGATTCAGCTAGACATGATGAGCTTTTGATGCATATGCAAAATTTGGGGACTCTCCATCTAAAGTTCTGACTCTGCTAAGGTTTCTTACAATAGCATGCCTCCTCCTTTCAACAATAATTATACTCCTGTAGAACCTAATATCCCGAAGTCCTACTTCAACCTAGTGTTGATGTTGGTAAATCTCAAGACTCGTCTCCTAAGCCTACTTTGACTGAGGAGACAGCAGCATCTAAAGGAGTTCTTCTCAACCTACCAAGGAAGAGAAATTGAAAGGTGTCGTCCTAGATTCGTCCACTTCTTATGGTCAAAAAGACAGTATTACTCACTTTACACTTCGTAAGAGTAGTAGGGTCTACACTGAGTTAGAATTCCGTTATCATCAATTGACCCTAAGAGGATTGATAAAGTCTGGGATGTTGATATTAAGGATATGAAGCGATTAAGTCAGTTGCGTCAAACTCCTTTACCTAAGCAGTCTAGGGATAGTCAATCTGAAGATGAATTAGTTGTTAATGTCGAAGCAACTAAGGCTTTGAAGCATATCTTAATGCCTGCTCGAAAGAAGTCCCCAAGTAAGTCTAGGATATCACCGACCAAACGAGACCATAAGGATCCTAGTAAAACAAGTAACAGTGGACAATAGTGAATCTGTAAGTACCAATAATAAGGTAGATACAAAGAAAAAACTAAGGTCCTCTCTTGCTTTGCTTGTCATGAAAAAGGTCATGTTTACAGTGTATGTCCTAATCGACCTCGGAGATGGGTTCTCCTTCAAAGGTTTCCACCTCGGAAGGAAAAAGGGGTTGGGTAATGATAAACAGTTTATAAGGCTAAAGAAGTTCAATCTTCCACAAACCGTTTACTATACCTCAACGACGTGAATCTCCACCAAAAGGTTCTTCTCCTATGGGACAAAGATTCACTACCCTCAGTGGGAGTTCGAGTCGGTCACAAACATCTCAAGTCGTAATTCAATTTATAACCGACTTCACTCGAGTGTTAGCCCTCTTTTGGCCTTCATTCCCCAGACCTTCTCCAACGAGCGGTCAGACGTCTTCTCCAGTGAGAAGACAAGTTGAGAATCAAGTCACACCCACGGCTTCTAGCAATGGATATTGGACTGAACTGATTCTCAAGGATGAGAAGGGACGACCCAAACCTATGAAGGTTTGGGTCCCCAATGATAACTAATTTCTCATTTTATGTGCAGGGTTCCTAGGAAACCTATTCATTTGTGGTACCTTGACAGTGGATGCTCCAGGCACATGACAGGGGACAAGAAGCTCTTGTCCAATTATACTGGTATAAATGGGTCATATGTTAGTTTTGCTGGTTCCAAGGGCGGCAACATCACCGGTCAAGGAGATGTCGTCAATGGACAACTAACTCTAGAAAGTTAACTATGTGGAACAACTTACTCACAATCTAATGAGTGTCTCACAGATCTGTGATAAGGGCAACAATGTTCATTTCACAGAAAGGAGGCATACATCTTGAAGCCGGTTTTGTTATTCCAGAAGAATGGATTATGCTCAAAGCTCCTAGGAAGAGAGACATCTATGGTTTAATTTTAGGTGTTGATAATCCAAAGGAGCCCCTTTGTTTGTTGAGCAAGGCAAATGAGTCTGAATCTCTCCTATGCATCGTAGAATGGGACATATCAACTTTCGGAAGATGAATGAACTTATCAGTCTTGGGTTAGTTGATGGTGTGCCTGTTAAGAAGTTTGGGATGGAAGATAAGTGTGTACCGTGTTTGAAAGGGAAGCAACATAAGAATCCGCATAAATCCAAAGTACTCACTCTATTTCCAAACCATTCGAATTACTTCATATGGATCTCTTTGGTCCTGTGAACAAACGAAGCATTGGAGGGATGTCTTACTGTTTGTGATCACTGATGATTACTCGAGGTACTCATGGGTATTTTTTCTGAAGACCAAGGATGAGACTGCCGAACGATTTATGGATTTTGTCAAGCAAGTTGAAAATGTCCATGGAGTCAAAGTTAAGAGAATCAGGAGTGACAATGGTACTGAGTTCAAGAATAATACTATTACTGTATTTTGCTTGACCAAAGGAATTCAACATCAGTACAGTGCACCATATGAGCCACAACAGAATGGAGTGGCTGAACGGAAGAACAGGACGTTAATTGAGACAGCCAGGACGATGCTTGCTGATTCAGGGCTTCCTATTACTTTCTGGGAGAGGCAGTGAATACAGCTTGTCACATTCTGAATCGGGTTTTGACAGTTAAACGGTTTAAGAAGACTAGTTATGAACTATTGCACAACAAAAAGCCCAATTTACAGAATGTTGAGCCTTTCGGTGTTCCGTGCACTTTTCTTAAAACTCTTCCTCAAGGGAAATTTGAACCTAAATCTGAGGAGGGTTTCTTTTTGGGCTATGTTCCAAGTACACCGATTAGGCGAGTGTACAATCAGAAGACTGGCAAAGTAGATCTTGGTACAAATGTCGTAATTGTCAGTCACAAACCTGCTGTACACCTTGGTCCTGCTAATCATTTTGATTATGATGGTGTCTTCACTTCTTTTCGTGGTCCTGTTTCTTTTGCAGGTGTTCCAACAGTGGAGGATGTCGTTACTCTTCATGATCCTTTGGATGGTGGACCGGTTTCTGGTTCTTCTTCTGTTCCTCACCAATAGTTGAGCCTACCTCTGAATCTGGAGAATCTAGTGGGACAAAAGTAGCAGATTCAACCTTAGAGCCTGCTCCTATAGTTCCTACTGATCCTTTGCATGTACCTCTACCTGATTCTCCTTTCTATGATACTGATGACACGGAAGGTGAAACTCAGGAGGAGCCTAACACTCCAGATTACAAAACTCAGAGCAACATGTGCAGACGAATTTGGGAGATGATCTTTCTGTCGATAAGGTTCCTCAAACCAGAGTCCACAAGGATCATCCAGTCAAGCAAATCATTGGTGATGCTTCTGCCTCTGTTCGCACGAGGAATCAATCTAAGAAACCGTCGTGTATGTTTGCTGAAGTTAAGGATACTGGGGCAATTACTTGGTACTTGTATTACTGCTTTATCTCTCAGGTTGAGCCTAAGAATGTTGGAATGGCTCTTAAGGAACCGTCATGGGTTGAGGCGATGCAAGAAGAATTGGCTCAGTTTCGGAAGCTTGAGGTATGGAAGTTAGTTGACTTACCTCCGGGTGAATCTCCTTTAACAACGCGTTGGGTTTTTCGTTGTAAACGCGATGACAGAGGTGTAGTCACTCGAAATAAGGCTCGATTGGTGGTTAGAGGATTTGAGCAACAAGAAGGTTTTGATTACGATGAGACATTTGCACCTGTAGCTAGACTTGAAGCTATTCGATTATTTCTGGCATATGCTAGTTATAAGGGTATTAAGGTGTATCAGCTTGATGTAAAGAGTGCCTTCTTGTATGGTGATATTAAAGAAGAAGTGTATGTCGAACAACCTGCCGGGTTTGAGGATCCAGACTTTCCTAATAAAGTATATCGTCTCGATAAGGCTTTATATGGTTTACATCAGGCTCCTCGATCGTGGTATGAAAAATTGTCAACACATTTGAAGGAAAGTGGTTTTACCAGAGGTTCTATAGACAGCACGTTGTTTATTAAATGGAAAGGGAAGGACTACTTGCTTGTACAGGTCTATGTCGATGACATCATTTTTGGTTCATCTGATGACAAATGTGCAAGGAATTTGAACAGAGCATGAAGGCTAAGTTTGAGATGAGTGCTATGGGGGAATTAACCTTCTTCCTTGGACTACAGGTGGATCAACTGAAAGATGGTTTCTTTATACATCAGACCAAGTATGTTAAAGATTTGCTTACTCGGTTTCGCATGTCTGATGCTAAGGATGCTGTTACTCCCATTAAGACTAATCATGGGTTGTGTCCTGATAAGCCTAATGATCCATCTGTCGATGCCACTCAATATCGAGCTATCATTGGATCCTTGATGTATCTGACAGCCTCACGTCCAGATATTACCTTTGCTGTTTCTATGTGTGCTAGATATCAGGCTAATCCGAAAGAGTCTCACTTGAAAGCTGCAAAAAGAATCCTTCGTTATGTGAAAGCCAAGCCTCGTCTAGGTCTTTGGTATCCCATGTATGGTTCTTTTGACTTTGTAGCTTATACTGATTCGGATTATGGTGGTGACAACTCGGATAGGAAATCAACGTCAGGTGGATGTCAGCTTTTAGGGGGAGAATTGTATCGTGGCAGTGCAAAAAGCAGACATCTGTTGCACAGTCATCCTGTGAAGCAGAGTACATTGCTGCTGGATATTGCTGTTCTCAGGTGCTTTGGATACAGCAACAACTGCGCGATTATGGTATGAATATCTCTAATACTCCTATTTGTATTGATAATAAGTCTGCCATAGATATTACCAAGAATCCGAAAAACTTTAAAGTCACCAAGCACATAGATATAAAGTATCATTTCATACGTGACTGTTTTGAGAAAAGCTTATTCATTTAGAAAAGGTTATTACTGATGATAATCTTGCTAATTTATACACTAAAGCTTTTGATGGACCTCGTCTTGAGTTGTTATTTCAACTCAATGGTATGAAGAATGCCAAGTAGTTTCTCTCAATGCACTTAAATGTATTTTTCGTGTCTTTGTAGTATAAGTTGTACATAGATAGTGTCATAAAAATACAAAAAGAGTTATCTTAGTATAAGTTTGTATATATCTAGTGTCCAAAAAAAAAAAAAGGTTACTGCGCTAAATGAGTAGAAGTGACGATACTTTAGCTTTTAAGCCTGCTTAATTGTAATATAACTGCTTAGTTCAGTGATTACAATTTGGGATATATCGGTAGACACAAAGTACCAAGGTTTCCTTCAATCTGAACTTAAATTATATAATGTTCTTGTGGGAAACATATTCAGATATATGGCTGAGATTGCTTGCTTTTCAGTAATGAATTGATCTAGTCCTTAAATTTTGTGAAAGATCTAGCATTACTATAAGATTTGTTCAATGAATAGGCACGAACCTCTACCAATCATGAACATAAAAGTAAATGTGATATTGTTATGCAAATCAATTATATGCAAATTAAGGGGCTAATGTGGTCTTTGAGATTCGGACAAGTATGTCCTCGGGGTATCTTTGTATACCTAGCCTACCTAAAGCTTCCAACTTGGGATAGGTTGTCAGAAAGTTCGCTACATGGATCTCATAGAAAATCACGGGTTCCTTATAAATCATGAAATGCAGAAGCATATATGTGAAATCACAAAGTAATTCAATTCAGTTATCCACAAAGTGTCTCATGATTGGTTAGGATGTTCTTGAATATATTGAATATTTTTATCTTAGTGCTTGTATCGATTACGAAAGTATATCTGAATGTGGGTTACATAAGTTCGCAAACTATTCAAATGGCATATTAGGCTACTCGGGTTACATGGTGACTGTCCTTGGCCAGGGTATGTCGAAAGTGTCATAACTCAATGGAAACTGGATGTACCGAGTGTTTAAGAGGACAAACATACCGGTAATCGCTGTTGGGTCACGGTTCAGAACTTATAATAAGAGAATTATTTCTCACTCGCAGGCTTATGTAACATGCTATACTGATCTAATCAGCAGTAATCATGCTTAATGTGAATAATGTATAAAGTCTAGTTAATTAGAATTTAGATTAGTTTATTATTCTGCAATTTTTATTCTGTGTTATTTTTCTTTTTAATTGAGTCAAAATAGTATTTTTATAAGTTCTTATTGCACGAGAGATCCTATTCAAATTCTGAGTATATTTTTGCTGAATTCCTTCATGTGAATTTTTAATGAGGTTGTGTAGACTGTTCACAAAGAAGATTTTCTAATATGGACATTAATTTGTTTAAAGTTTAGAAAAAGATCTTTTCAAGTGTAATGTGAAATGTCAAAGTCATTTGAAATCTCATGATTTTCACTTGTCACCAAATTATTAATCGGTTTGTTTAAATTTGTGTGGTGACATTTTAGGGTTTGACAAGAAATGACCTCCCTTGATCTTTTGTTAGATTTTTAGTTATTTCATATTTGTTAACCCTGATTGAGTATGATTGTAACTTGAATTTTCTGCATTATACTGTTTTGTTCTCAATGCGTTGATGAGTTCTGTGGTAAGTGTGCAGTGTTCAGGTTAAGAAGATAACGTTGGAATGCTGACTTCTGTTACTGCATTGTTATTTACATGGATGATATCATTACGATAAGATCCTTGGTGTGTAGTGATAATATTTGTGATGCAGATTAGAGCATGTGAAGGATGAATACATGAACTGGTTTTTGGAATGGTTATTTATTTATGATTCATGTATTTAATGAAAATAATAAATTTGATATTAGTTTCCTTTGAATTTCATGCTGTGATTTATGACATACTTTTGGAAACTTTACTAAGTTCTTCAGTGAATTTTTTTGGATAGTTCATTGTTTGTTAAGTTTTGTAGACGGCATTTAGTATGGGACTTAAGTGTTTCAAGATGGTTTGCTGTCATGCATATCTATGATCCAAGGAAGTTCTCGGTGTCATAATCATATTGGTAATGAGGTTCATATTTAAATTGATTATTTTCAGGATAGCGTTTAAACCATGGGTTTTCATTCAAGATTATAATGTTCGGTTATCTACTTACATTATGATTATGAATTTGGGTGCTAAGCCAGTTTTTAGTACAAGGCATGAACAGGTTGCTATCTAACGAGTTTTTGCTATGTACAGATTGTGATAAAGGGTTGTGTTTTGGAAGATTGCTTGGATGAAACTCTGAAATTTTTGCTGAACTACGGAATACTTTAGATTTGTTCTTACGAAGATAACTGCTATCTTCGTTCGACACACTTTGTTCAAACGAAGTTTATCTTCGTTTGGCTAACTTCGTTTGTGAAGTTATGCCCGACCCATAGTTGGCCCATTGTTAGTTCCATATATAAAGGGGTTTTTCTTCGTTATTTCTTTATCAAACGAAAATACTCTCATTTTCGAGCAAAACCCTAAAAAACAAACTTTTTTCTTTTCTCTCACTTTAATTCGTTTTCTTGATTCATTGTCCAAACTGAGATCTAAGTAAGTTTTTAATGTTCTTTTCATTCACGAATATGATTCAGGTTCCATGTATCTTCGATTTGATTTGTGTTGATTATGTTTATAAAATTCTTGTAATCACTCACCTGGTTTGATCAAACGAATTTAGACTTGTGTGAACGAATTTAGACTTTAGTTCAAAACGAATTTAGATGTGTGCACATGGACTTAGATTTTGAATTGAACGAATTTAACTTGGGTAGAAACGAAGTTACTTTTATGCCTTACGAACTTAGACCTAAGTTGATGAGGAACGAATTTAGCTTAACACCCTTAGGTTTATTCAAACGAACTTAGACTTCGTTTATAGGTTACGAACTTAGAAGATAAGTTTTATAACTTACGAACTTGCATGTAGAGGTTAGTCTTAACGAACTTAAACTTCGTTAGGTGTTAATTTAGGTTTAATTCTTACGAACTTAAGACCTATTTTCGTTTAGTTATTACTTACGAATTTAGCTTCTATCTTCGTTCTGTCTACTTAACGAATTTATTGGTTATCTTCGTTCAGACTTGTTTTGCGAAATTAAGGATTAGGGTTTTTCAGATTTGGGTTTTTCACATTAGGGTTTTTTTCAAATTAGAGTTTTTCAATTCTGCAATCCATTTATCATGATTATTTATATTTGTTTCGATATTGTGATTGGTTTTGCAGAAATGGCTCTCGCTCCTCGTCAATTTGTGAAAAAACACAATCTTGCCCTGAACCTAGATCCAGATCAGCATAATTGCGAACATTTTCATGAAATGTTCAACTACATTGCTCGCTCGCGATTATCTTTTGCTTTTTGTGATTCGCCGAGACTGATTAAGCTGTATATTGATTCTTTCTGGTCCACTGCTCATGAAGTCATGGTTGATGGCCAAAGTTTTGTACGAGCAACTGTTGAAGGCACAACATTTGATTTCAATGCTGAGTCGCTCCGCACTATTTTGCATCTAGGAGCAGAACCAGACGTCGAAGAAGAGGAAGATGTTGAAATGACTTACGAGTTCGAACTCCTTCTTCGCTGCTTTCAGAGAATGGGATTTGTTGGCCAGGTCAAACTTCCTTTTGACAAGAGTGGTTTTCAGGAAGATGGAGGTATCTGGCGTATGCATTGCTCGTCTGTTTGAGCAATCGCAAGGCTGGCTTTGATCAACTATCTGCACAGATTGCGTCGCAGATGGTTGCTTTGGTATATAATCGCCCTTATCCTTTCTCCCGATATTTTTATCAAGAGTTTGTTGATCAGATTAATGCTAGGGGGAGAAAGCGATTTCTTCTGTATCCTCGATTTGTGATGGCTATAGTTAGACATTTTTGTCCAGACTTAGAATATGACCAAGGTCCTCGCTACGTTCTTCATGCTTGGCCTTCGTGTCTTTTTGTTGATCTAGAGGCAAATACGAGGAATGTGGCTGGTCTCCATGATCCACCACTTTTTGGTCACCTGATTAATCCAAACTATCAATCGCGTCTTTTTGCTGATCTAGAGGCAAATACGATTCTGATTCTGGTTCTTCAGCGAGTTCTGTTGATGGTGTTGAGAGTTCTAGGGAAGAGTCTACTGGTTCGGATGTTGGAAATGATGATGATGATGTTGCTAGTTCCGACGATTCTGCTGCTACAACTGCGACAAACACAGATGATTCTGCTGCTGCTGAACGTCGAACTAAGATGATTCATGATATTGCGGCTGCTTCTGAAAGCGATCATTCGCATCAGTCGTTTGATCAAGCGGGTGTTTTGTTTCATAGAGAACGCAGAAGCAAAGCTTGTCACGCTGTTCCAGCAATTTCAGATTCCGCTAACTCAATTCCTGCTGCTGAGATTGATCCTGATGTTGCAGCTCAACATGATTCTGAATTGAGAGAAATCTTTGAAGATATGGAAGACCCTGTGAACAAAGCAAGTTCAGTTACTCCAGTGAAGAGGCAAGGGAGTATTGATCTTCAATATACCAGAATTAAGCGTCGACGTGTTGTTGAAGCTTCTTCTGTAGCAATGCCTGATCCTCCAAGACCGACTGCTGCTGTTGCTCCTGTTCTTGGTCGTCGTGTTGATCTGTTGGAGACCAGGGTTCGCACTTTGGAGTCTGAACTCACTGAGACTCGCGCTGCCTTAACATTTTTGCTCAACTGGGTCAAGAATCAAGGGGGAGCAGTTCCTGAAGAAGTTTGCAGATTGTCAGCGGTTCAACCACGACGTCAGAATGACGATGATGATGCTGATAATGCTGCTGAAAGGAATGTTTCTCGCCCAGTTGAAGATAGAGGAAAGGGTGCAGCGATCGAGGGGGAGACAGGAGGTGATACTTCTCAGCAAGGTGCTTCTGGTTCTGGTGCTGGTCCTTCTGGTGCTCCTCGTGATTCAGGTTTCTAATTTTGTCTATGATAAAGATTGTTAGATATAATGTATAATTGATTGTGTGTAATAAGTTATGACATTTTATGTAATGAAAATGTAATTTATCTTATTTTAATACAAGTACATTTCATCTTTATTATAATTATCATGATTATTCTTTTATTCTGGTGTTCATTTTGTGTAAATTTAAATAGATGATCCAGATTATACAGATTTATTCTTTGATGGTGATGAGCTTGAGGAAGGCGAATTTGTCCCTGAACCAAATCTAGATATATTCAAGAAGCCTTATGGGTTTGACGAAGTATGGGACTCAATTCCTGAAGATTCGTTGATTGATGAGAATAGAGTGCTGGATCAGCAGAGATCAGATGTTAGAGAAAGAATGCTTCAAGTCCCATTCAGCAGCCTAACTCCAATTCTACATTTTGTTGTGTATGCTAAGAATGGTGATGTGTTGATTCCATCTGAATATGAGATTAATGTGACAAGACCATTCAATTCAAATGATTTTCCAGTTTCTCTCAGAGATGATGATTCATTACATATTGTTGATCGACGTGTTCCCGAGAAAAGAGTAAATGATTGGATAGTACATAGGGAAACGTGGAAACCGAATTTGTATTGGACTCATATCTCAGATAAAGATGCTGCAAAGTACAAGACGATCATCTGGAGTTGGTTTTATGATGATGAATTGAAGTTGTTTGTGCTTAAAAGACCAGAGGGTTGTCAGTACTTAGCATGGTGTGAGAGACATTTCAGAAGTTTGTGTGAAGAAGATTTACATGAGCTTGGAAATAACTGGATTATCAATCCAAGCGATGATGGCTTAGCTGATGTGGTTGGTAAGAATCTCAGAAAAGATTTCTGGTTAAGGAAGAATATGAAAGATTCTGATAAACCACAGTTTAAGATCGAGCCAAGATCGAAGAAAAGAGTGGTCAAACCAGATAAAACAGTTGAGTTTGTTCAACATGATATTAAATGCATGATCAAGGTCCCTGCCAAGAAATGGGCACAAGATGTCTTGGACAAGATGGATAATTGGGAAATTGATCGAAATTCTGGTGAAGCCAAGATGTATGCAGATTCAAAGAAGCAGATTTTGTTGAGAAGAGTTTATGATCCGATGTAGCTTGTGAACTTCTTGAGAAATGATCTGAGAAAGCTGTACGATACAGAGTGTTCGTTTTTGCCATTTTGGAAGCATGAAGAAAGTAGATATCGTAAGATACTTCAGCTCTGCTTACATGAAGATATTCATGCAAATAGCAAAAGATTGTTGTTTGATGAATAATCAGATTTTGAAGACTAAGAAATCGAAGGTGCTGCTGTCAAGGGGGAGTTTGTTGATGCATGTTGATGTGACAACAACAACTTAGATTTGATATGTCGTTTAGATTGAGACATTATGTTAATTTATGTCGTATCTATATATGTAATTGATAGATTATGGACTTTATGTTATGGTAATGATCGATTACATGTTTTGGTGTTATATATGTGTGTTATGTATGATGTTTGTTGTGTAATATACAAGTACAAACATAATATGTGTTAGGATTCCTTAAGATGAAATACTTAGGAATATAACTAAGTCTTGTATCTAACGAAGATAAGGTATATCTTCGTTAGAGGCAAACGAAGATAAACTTCGTTTGGTACAAACGAAGATTAACTTCGTTACATGGGCTGGGCAGCTAAGTTCGTAAGAACAAAGCCCAGCAAGCCCAGTTCGACTCAAAACATATATATACGAATGAATACTCTAAAATAAGTATTACGTTCGACATACAAGTACACCAGACACCTAAGTTCGTTCTATATCTTATAGAAACGAAGATAGCATAATACGGCTGATTATTTACTTGATAATTAGCGATATACCAGTTTACTAATCAAACTAGTTATCTCGTGAGGATTCCGCACTCACGACATAATCATAGACGATATCGAGAGCGATCTATAGCTATCGAGGGACTCACAATGGTTTTACTGAGTTGATTCTCCACTTCACTTTTAAATTCCTTGAATGTTTCAAAGACTTCATGTTTATGTTTAATCAAGTAAACATAACCATAACGACTGAAATCATCCGTAAAAGTGACGAAATAGCTAGCACCTCTCCTTGACACATGTCTAAAGGGGCCACAGACATCCGAATGTATTTGTCCAAGTAGCTCTTTAGCCCTTTCCGGTTTATTTGGAAAAGGTTTCCTTGTCATTTTGCCGGAAACATAAGATACGTATTTTTCAAATGATTCATCATTTGTTTTTAAGACACCGTCCCTTTGAAGTCTTTCAATGCGTTTCTTGCCTACATGAGCAAGTCGACAATGCCAAAGATAAGTCGAGTCCAAATTGGGCTTGACTCGTTTGTTAACATTATACATTGAATTATCCTTTGAATCACAACCATGCATATCAATTTCATAAATACCATCACAATCAATAGCATCAAAATAATGAACATTATTTCGAGAAACTGAAATACCAATATCATTAAAAACATTAACGAATCCATTGTTTTTCAACAAAGAAATTGAAATAACACCTCTAGTAATAGAAGGTGCATAATGACAATCGTTCAAAACAATTATTAAACCATTAGGAAAAACCAAATGATAATCTCCGATTTCTTCTACAGCTGCTGGTAGGCCATTTCCCACGAACAGTTGTAAAGATCCCGGCTTCAGTTTCTTTCTCCTTCTAAGCCCCTGTAAAGAAATTCAGATATGAGTACCACACCCAGTGTCGTAAACCCATGAATTCCGCTTAGAAAATGAATATAATTCAATAGTGAAGATACCTGAAGTACTGGCCGAACCAGTCTGCTTCTTCTTCAACTCAGCAAGATACTTTGAACAGTTCCGCTTCCAATAACCCACTTCATTGCAATGATAGCAAGGTAGGTTCTTAGCGGGATGTTCCTTTTTCGTCGGAGGGGTCTTCTTAGGTTTAGGAGCAGCAACTTGCTTTCCTTTACCTTCAGCCTTGCCCTTTCCCTTCGGCTGTTTCCCTTTTTGGACCTTTCCCCCCTTGATCATGAGAACTTAGGGTATAGCAGTTTTCTTTGGAAACTTCTTTTCATACTCATTAGTCATGGCATGAAGTTAAGTAATGGTCTTATTCATGCTATGCATAGTATAATTGCGCATAAATTCTTCAAAATCCTTAGATAAAGACTTGAGATTCATGCCAATTTGAACCGGCTATGCATAAGCATAATTCAACCTTTCCAACTGCTCAAAATATCCTTTCATCTTAAGGATATGAGCACTGACCGGTGTTCCCTACTCGTGTCGCAAGTCATGAAGTTGATCAATGAGATCGAACAACTCCACTCCAGCTTGCTTTTTGAACATAGACTTGAGTTCAGTGAGCATATCACATGGAAATGAATGCTCAAATTGCTTTTGAAGGTCAGCATTCATGCTTCCCAACATCAGACAAGCGACCTCATTATGTCTATCATATGCAGCAGCATAATCCGCCAATTTTTGAGTAGTAGCATTGGCACCGGGGGCAACGGGTCTCTGCTCTTCAAGGACTTGGTATTTCCTTTCAGCTCTCAAAACGATCCTGAACTGACGATACCAATCATTGAAGTTTGGTCCAAAAAGTTTTTTCCCTTTCCAGCATCGACCTAAACGCCGATTGATGTATGTTTTGAGTAGGATTGGTTGTTTCCATATAGAAAACAGACAAAAGTTCAATTATCGGTATTTTTAATAATCATCCTTAAGAAATGTAATTTACCCTTGTTAAATTTATCTAACAAATTACTTTCACTAAGGCTAGGATCCAACTTGACATACAATCATTTCATCAGTTGATCTGCTAGAAATGACGGTATTCAAAAGGTAATCGAGAATCGATAATTGCATTCATGCAACTCCTAGAATTATGGGACTTACAACAACACTGTAAAGGGGTATTAAGTGTTTTGTAAACATGTTTTGTCTCATCTTATGCCACGGGTCAAGGATCTCACCTCTTAACTCGTTTTAAGTCGCCCAATTAAGAACGTGTAGATAGTCCACCGCTGTCTCACAACGAGTGGTAATCTACCTTGAAGAGATACAATTCGCCTACGGTCTCACGTAGGAGCGAAAAGCACTGGCAATTGTTCTTAGCAAAGTGGGTGGCATTGGCTTAACTTTAAATGGTTAATCCATTTGATGTAAATCAAAAGCTTATGTTTGAAGACTCATGCACAATCTTCAAAACATAATGTTTAATAAAATCATTTGTATAGTCTTAAAAACACAAGAGAGCTCGGTAGTTCCATTTGAACGCACAAAGAAGTGCAAGGGCAAAGGTTTGCGATGGACGCAATTAAAAACCCGCCCTTTTAGAAGGCTAACGCACTCCGGCTTATACCTCTCTTATAGTTTGTTCAAATGGGTGAGCCGGTGTATCTCAAGGTTGTAAGACTCCAATTTTATTAATGAAATCTCTATTTCGATAGTTCTTAGTCAAATTTATTTTCAAAACCAATTTTTGCATCACCTTTATACAACTTATAAACAATACAAAAATTAATAAACTTGCTAATTCCGAACTACTTAATCATGTAACAAGTTAAGGTAAGTCACCTAAACATGGTCACTATGGTTCATGCATATGTTTAAACCCGGCTCCCCCTTCCGAAGAAGAGGACCACATGCATCAAGTTACCTTGATTGCGTATGCCTTTAAACAAAATAACCAACAATTAGCACATAAACACATAAACATGCTGACTGGAAATTTCCAGCAGCTTTATGACCCGTTTAAGTCTGTTTCTGGTCCGATTCAGATTTCTACCAGAACTACAAAGTTGTAGCCCTATGAGTCAAAAATCTACAGTCCAAATTTGGATTTCTATCTCTATACCGATTAAAAGATATGAATTTTTTAGTGAACTGTCACAAACCAGAAAAATCACACGAAAAATTCACATAGTCACAGAATTATCTAATAATTAACCCTAATTATTGGATCATCATGCTTTGCAAAATATATCTCTATATATTTGGTAAAATCACAATTAATTTTGCATGAATTCTTTGTGATTTTACTATTATTTGACAACTTTAAATAATTAAAATACACATATCATGCAATTCATCACATAAATCATATTAATTCACAATTCAAAACTTGCTTGAGGGTTTCAATCTTCATTGAATTAGGTTAAATTTAATCAAACAAAAAACCCTAATTTTTTTTTTAATTAAGAACCAATTTTTAATTAATTAAAAATAAGAAAACAACCTTTTAAATATTTAACAATTAATTAAAATCAACCAACTCTTAAACCCCCCTTCAAGTTTTGATCTTTGTAATTAATAGATCACATATATGGCTCATGATACTACTGTTAGAATATAAGCATATATATATAAACATATAATCACGAGTAAGCGCAACGGAAGAATCAAACAAATATGCAATCAAATTAATTAACAAAGAATAGAATTGAGATGTGTACCTTATGCAAAGTTCCAATAAAATTGTAATAATAATGATATTATTATTAAGTAGGGTTTAAAGCAAACCCCTTCACGTTCGCACACTAGACATCCCTTAAACCGTATGCTAGTACTACGATCACGAACCGAATAACCCCTTGTTTAATACCCTAAAACTTAAAACCGAAAACCCCTTGGAAGGAGGCTACGACCGAACTAAAGAAAGAGGGAAGGAGGAGAGAATTTGCTTTGTGAAAGTGTGTCTCATAACCCTTAACTTAACCTTATATTTATAGGGTATAATTAGGTTTAACTTTACTTGGAAAATAAGCTATATTAAGACTTTACAAAGCCTTAACCCAACCGCCCCCCCCCCCCCCCTTTAGAATTAGGGTCCAATTCCATTTTCCAATTTTCACATTTTAATCCTCCTTTTTAATTAATTAAATATAATTAACCCTTTAATTATGTTTAATTAATCATTCCGTGTTCAAACTAATTAATATACTACTTTAATATATCAATTAGTAGTTTAGAGTTACCGTGTCATTTCGTGTGACCCCGTAGGCTTAATTATTTCCGGACATGCGATTTATAATAAAATTATCACACTCCAACAGGACCTGCATATTTGCAAACCATGGGTATGGATCGGGTAAATAAATTCATGGGGTATGTCCGATGTAATTTCGAGTATTCACCCGGAACCATTTTTGTAATTTACCTTATTTCTTGGGGATCGAATGCTGACCTAGATGGTTTGGTGTTGAGCCAGAGGAATTATACACTAGATATTCTTGAAGACACTGTTTGTCGTCCTAGCTCATTCCCTATTGAGCAAAATCTGAAGCTTGATCAGTGTCTTGAAAGTCATAAGACGGATGCACAACATTTCACACGACTTATTGGTCTTTTTTTTTTATATATATTCAAGCAACTCCGTCAGATATTGCTTATTCAGTCAACCTATTAAGTCAATTTGTTTCTAATCTTCGTGAGTTATAATGTTCTTAACTCACACACGTGATTAACAATATTTTAAGATAGAACTTCTGAAAACAGAATGCTACATTCATTGATCTGCAGCTCAAAAGAATATTTTAAGGAACGGGTCATAGGCACACAAGATCCGACTAATTACAAGATCAACAAACATAAAAATTCCAAATTAGAAGCTGGGAATTAAATGTTTAGTTTAGTTCCAAAAGATGTGTTAAAAGAAAATAACCAGCTCTATCATACCAATAATCACTTCAGTTTATAGAGCATATGTTATATGTCTTAGTCATGAACTCATGATACATAATGAGACAAGACCTCAATAATTGGCAGAGTGGCCCTGCAGCCAAAAGATTCAAAAATATTAAACCAGAAACCATCATATCCGATCAGCAAGGTAACGTCCAAGCGAATTAATGGGCTTCTGGGATTTTCTGTCTCCTGCTCCTCTACGCTTAATCTTAATTCGAGCAAGATAATCCGCAGCAATCCATGGAAAACTCAAATTTACCATTTCGCCGTCTCTGTCAGGTTCTTGCAAATCCAATGATTTCTTTACCCAAGTAGGATGATACGTAACATGGTACCAAGCCGACGCCTTCCTTTCATACATCAGATTTCTCTCTTCTTCAGAAATCTGTTCAAAATCGGGACCAAGATGGTCAAACACCTTTCTAAACTCCTTCCTCAATGCACTATATGCATGCTTGATTCTTTCTTTCATTTCACCTTGCTTCTTGCTACCATGTTTGGGCATTGAAGAAATGTGACCCATGACAATTTCTTCTTCTCGAGCCACCTTATACTGTCCAAGAAGCCCATTTAATTGTCGGTCATATGACAACTTACACCCCCAAGCATCATTTATAAAGTTTCCCGTCTCATGAACCTCTAGATCTTCATCATATAGTATGTCTGACGGTTGGATGTGAAGCTCGGGAGATGATGTGACATCAGTGTTGTAACAATCTTTTATTTGGCGATAGAGTTTCCCGAGTATTTTCTTGGATTTATAACTTTGGAATTTCTCTTTGCCCATGAAGTCCGGGTATAACTTTGGTTTAAGCTGGGGTGGCATAGTAACGATCTTACCGGTTTTCGGGAAATCAACGGCTGTAGCTGCTAGTTCTGCAAGTTTGGTGCATCTTTCGTCTAGAGCTCCAAGATCACTAGAATCAGCATGAACTACATGCGCGTTGCAAATCGTACCAAGACTATCATTAACCATGTTCTTCGTGAAAAAATCTATAATGTCCTGTTAGGAATAAAAAGTAACAATGTACACTTAAATCATAGGGACAAAAGGGCCAATGTTTCAACTCCTAATAACGTAAAGATTGAACTACAAAAATTATGATAAAATAATGACTTTATAGAAGGGTCAAACCTAAATATCAAGCAATAAATATAACAAAAGATATCATTGTCAACAGAAGTCGTAGAATTTAAAACTTTAGAAACAACTTTATTTGACCCAGAAAAACCAATATGCATACTTGCATCAGATAACTAGAAAGTCAATCAAGGAAGAAGTTCACCATGGAACCCTTTTTTGACAATGTTTAAAACTTGACCATATTTCCCTTGAAAGAAACGTATTTAGAGTACTGAAATCAAAACTATTTTACGGCAAGAAAACAACAGCAGGCAAATAACGAGATTTTGCATGAGCTAATGGAACTTATAAAACACGTGAAAAAGTTTTATGCAAACAGTAGAGGTGGAAATCTCAACCAATTTGATTATAAATGTATTTAATCTCTAACGGGCCAATCTGGCCATCTGCCGATGAGAAAAATTAATTTATACGGGCTAAAAAGAAAACAGAACAACCAAGTTGAACGAGTCAAATCACTTCAAAATTTCCTGAGGTATTTCCTGAAATGCAAACAACCTCCAAACCCGTTCTATTCTATTAACTTAGATTCTTATTGTGATAATATAAATTTTAACTCATTTTTAATGCATCAACTATTTTTTTTTTTTTTTAAAAAACAGTAGTTGATATATGGGCAAACAAGTGCTTCAGGACAGCCTCACAAGGATTAGAAAGTTACCGGTACTGTCACATTGCGGGGTAACTTTTTAGCTTCAGCAGGAGCATACTCCATAGGCGGCTAGCTCTTTTTGCTAGGCGGTATAAGATTTTCATCCCATGTAACAAAATAAAGGTCACCATCAAGATCACTTCCAGAAGCTTCATCTGTATGAGGGCGGTCTCCCTTCTGAGGAAATATCAAACAATCCAAAAGATGTTCAAGACCTGGAACATCCACAGCCTCCAAAACCCGAATATCACCAGGATGAAGACATGGGTTCTTTGCAATTACCACATTCCCCTTGATCACCGTCAAAGATTTTTTTGTTTCGATAAACCTTGACCCATGTTTAGCAAAGCAACTCTCAACTGAAGGGTTTGATACTTGAATAAAACACTGACCTTGCTCCAGAACACCCAATTCATCAAAACATCCCATTAACCACCGTCCATCATGCACAAAAATTCTCGACTTTTCACGCAAATCTTCTAACTGTGCGACTCGTATACTGCTTAGCATCCCCCGAAGGTGCGGCTCAGTTTCTGGCTTGAAACCTGCACCCAACATGATTGAAGCAGTGTTCCCACTTTCAGCACAGGAAGCTGTAATTACATCATATGCCACAGCGGTATCCTCTAACATTTGGTTCAATCTGCACACCATTATCATCTGCATATCCCAAAAGATTTCATCTCTAACCTTTAAAGCAGAGAGTAACGTTATAATCTGTCTGTTTAAGAACCCAGGTTGCAACGGTGTCCAAGAGCATATTTCAAGAACCGTATGATTAGATTCAAATTTATTCATACTCGGCCTTAATGAGAGCTTGATACTATCACCTTTTTTATCAGGCCACCACACAATTACACCCTTACACCCCGCGTATCTAATCTGGTATGCACATGGCTGATTATCTTTCAATTGCAACTTTTCAGCAACTTCAAGGGCAAGTTCGGGCGATATTTTCCCGATCCCATCGGAGAAAACATATCCATTTCTCTCGACGTCTGGAAGTTTAAAATCAACCTCGTGTCTTGGGACCTCAACAGTTGCATATGTAGATGAAAAGCATTGGCCCATTCTAGCTGCGCATTTCGCAACATTCTTATTGTCAAATTTCCCCATCCATGATATGATATCCTTACACGAAATCTTAGCATTTTCAGCAAAAAACCATGCTGATCGGTCCGGCAACTGATTAGCCGAGAAAGCCAAGAAGCAGTATCTTCGACCACACAAATAGAACCCGTTACTCAAAATGTTTTTCACCCGTCTAAACATCGTCGTTTTTTGGGATATAAAATCTTTAACCATAGAAGCCGGGTAGAAATTGAGCACATGGTTGTTTAAGGTCTTCATACCTTCATCCATGAAAGTAACACGCAAAAACCGGTCTGACACTTCTCGATAATGCCGAAGGACCCGATTTGATAACTCGACCTCTGGTGGTAAACAATAGGCTTTGCTTGGTGTGATTATTAATCTCCTAACTTCTATTACGTCCTTTTGCTCTGCTTGCTTCTCAAGAAGTTTTGGATTTTTTAACAACCACTCTTGAACCTTTTTCAGACAAGTAAACCCATCATACAAAGGGCGACGGTAAGAGCATATGTGCTTCAAAGCAGCCATGTTGACCTCCTCAGGTTGACTTCTCAGAAGATCAAAAACCTTTTCTGTAAACTGGTGTCGGTTAATGATGCATTTGTGTATTACAGAGTTGACCAAGAACAAGATTTTGAAGGGTATGTCTTCTTCATGATGAATACAGTAAAACGGATCTTGCATAGGCATCCCAAATGAGGGCTCATCTTCTACGTTAAGCTTTGTTTTATAATGCTCGATCTCAACACTTTGCTCTTTTAAAAACTTTAGCGCTCTCTTCACTTTCAGGATATCTCGAATCTGGATGGAAGCCCAATACGTGTTGCATCTCCCAATGGCACCGCTAGGGGTGAAATCGGTGGTCCGGATCCATGGATCATCATCATCCAACATCTCAAATGGATAGGTGATGTCAATATCATCATCAGCCGTTCTATAGAATATACAAGGAGCGCATGCCAACTGAAGAACCAAAACCAAGTGATCTTCATGCTCTTCAACAACTTCATACTCTTTAACAACATTCACGTCCCTCAACAAAAATTCGACCTTAAAATTACACTTTATCATTGTGTAATCCTTCGTCCCCTTTAACGAGAAAGCAGTGTCTTTCGTGAAAAGAAACTTACTACTACAATCAAATGGGTCAATAAGTAAGTCAACCCCGGAATCAGGCCCTCTCCAACCAACAACGAAATTATCCCGGCTAGTTAACAGCCCAACTTTAAGACCCACATTTGATAACCTATAGGGTGTTTCTTCCCTTCTAAGTTGATTCATTCTGTAAGGATTTTCCAGGCCTGACCTAACCTTTAAGATATTGTTTCTATATAAGAGTTGACCTTTGAATTCCTTTTTTACAATAGTGTCAACCGAATCAGGATCTATAAAATGCACAAATGCATGGGGTTCAACTTTCTCATAAGCAGTGACCTTTTGAACATTTTCAAGGTTGACATCAAATTCTGGATACGTGTCAGGAGGTGTTGAAGACGTTTTTACCCTGCACCTATAAACTTGTCCACATGTTTTTTCAATGTAGTCCAAAAGCATCTTTGCAGTAACTTGATCATCAAACCCGCCTATACTAACCTGTGTGACCTCCAACTCCTTATCGTTTCTCTCTGAACCCATTTTCCCTTTGATAAATTTAAATGTAAAAGTTGAAACGTAAAAAAAAAGACCGTCTTCTTTGTGTGATCAGTCAACGGTGGTTTAGACACCAAACCTGCAAGAGATGCACCAAAGCTACAATTATAAGCTCAACATCATCTATATCTCCATATGTAGTTTTAATTGCAATGGATCCTTGACGATTTTACATTACAACAGGTTTTATTATTAAGTTTCTATCTTTTTCCAGCAGACTACACAAAGGACCATTCTGTGTATGTGTATCTGATTAAGAATGAAAAGGTATAATTTTAAGTTTCTACTAGTGACTGAAGCAAGCAATTACATGGAGTGGAAAGAAAAATCCCAATGATCAAACGGAGAACTATGCTGATACACACAATTATAGTTAAAGCACATGCACTTGAGTAAAGAAAACAGAAAACTCAGTGATTCGTTCAAGAAGTTTAACAGCATAAGCACAATTACACTCCCATTAACCACTGGGTAATAGCTCAGTGGGCAGCAGCCGCCACTTTCCAGAGGGATCCTGGGTTAGAGTCTTGCTAAAGGCAAACTTGAGATAATCAGGGGATTATTAAGTAGTTAAGATTCACTGGACACTTAGCCTGGCTGGGGATTAGTGGGTACCAAATGGTACATGGGATCAAGGAGTTCCCATCCAATTACCCATTTTATCTTTTTTCTTTCAATTACATTCCCTTTCACTCTCTAGCTCCACTCTCTTTCACTATATCTTTTTCTCTAATTTAATCATCTATATTCAGAGTGAGGTTTCTAACCCAATCGTGGCTTTCGCAATTACGCCTATGATACCCAATAAAGCCATCAAGCTCATTGGGGATGGAATCCTCTTCTAACGAGTTCTTTAATGTTTCCAGCGGATCTAAGTTCAAAATAACGAGGAACAGCTCATCACTATCACCAAGACCAATCTGGCCAAATTATGCTACAATGATCACATAACTAAAATTCATCAAAAGTAACACTCTCCTTACCATGCTTAACAAAATTCCGGGCTTCATACTATTATTATTCATTCTTTTCTTCTTATAAAGATGATCACACTTAGACTAATAAGTTAAATAGAGGCATAATTTCAACAATTATAATTCGCCTAAAACTCTACGGAAGAAAAAAAAAAAAAACAAATAAATCCTTCCTGCATTTACCAAAAAACTTAAAAAGAATCACACTTTATTCATTTTCAATTTTAATTTTGACAATAACGATCAAGAACCCTAAGTTATATATATAAAGAAAACTTTCACTAAACTTTTCATTAATGCTTTGTGTATAGCTGAAGAAATGCATTGCAGAAAGTGTGTATTTCTTTTTGTTTTGTGTTAGCTGAAGGAATACTTTGGTTTTTTGAATTAAATGATGAAACGCAGTTTATAAAGTGTCAGTCCATGTTTCTTCGGTTTGTTTTAAAGGAAATAACTTTTATATTTTTCATTTGGTTCATTATATGTAATTAACCCGTCAAATTGAAAGATTAATGTAAAAGTGTATACGTGACACACTATATGAGCTGTCACGTAGAAGTTTTTGATTGGTCAACCTTAAAAATTTACATTAATCGTTCAAATTTAGCGGGATAGTTGCATACAATGAACTAAATGAAAATTATATTCACACAATAGAAAAAATATAAAAGTTACTTACACTTCCAGATACTTAACCATTATACTTTAAACAAAATGCATTTTTTTCCCCTTGTGATATACTGATATCATATTCTTTGAAACTTTAGTTTAATCACGTATGAGTCGGATCAATGGTTGGAGCTCATGCCTCTGGAAACAGAGGTCATGGGTTCGATCCCTATGTCCAGCAAGGCTGGAGGTCCTTTTGGAAGTCTTTTTCTACCTAGAAGTAGCCTCTCTACCTTTGGTAGGAATAAGGTTGTCTACATATCAACCTCCCCCATACACCGTCGAAGACGGTATTGGGACCCAAAACCCATGGAGGACGGCATTGGAAGTTACTTTTACTTGGATTCGCAAACAAAAAAAAAAGAAAAAAAAAATTAAAAGTAATACGAAACAAAAACATTATTTAATAAAAATTTTGTGAAAGTTTGTTTTAATATATAAAAACAAAAAACATTCTTCTCGTATAGACTTTGTTAGAAGGATAAAGATCATAAAGTTGTAATTTTGTTTTTCTTTTTTAAACAGCAAGGGTCGGATCACGGGTATCTGAACTGGATACCGTGGACGAACCCGTTTCCCTCCTCCGCTCAGCTCACCCGGTAAATGCTCCACGAAAGCCCAGGAAACCTAAATCCAATAAATCTCACACTCAAGGGTATCGAACTTGAGATCTCACGGACAAACGTCCGGATATCTAATCACTGAGGTAATCAGTAAAGGACAAAGTTGGAGTGATCTTATAAATAAGTTAAAGAAATTTTGACTTTTAAATTAAAATAAAATGTTAAGATTTAAATTTGATTTTTTAACTTTAACCATTAATTTTAGCCTAATGGTCAAACTCCTATAACTTTACCTATAAAAGTTTATTTCTTTAAAGTATTTCAATCCTTATTAGAAATACTTGTTTGAAGTATTTTAGGGAGGACTCCTGTTAATACTTAACTAGTGAGGTTTGCCTTGCTTTGCGGGGCTTCAATTACCGTGTTAATGTGGGTTTATTACTATAGTCTACCTGAGAACACAAAAGCAAGAAAATTATGGAAAAAAACCGGAAAAAAAACCCCAAATGGGATCTGATATGACAAAGTGATGTGAAGTATAAGATGAACCAATAGAATAGAACACAAAAGCAAAAAATATTGTACAACAAATTAAGCAAAACCGAAAGAAAAAAAATGAACGGGATCCGATATGGTAAAATTTGAGTAGTAACGCGGAGTTGTAGAAAAGTGTAACATGGCGGTGGTTGAGAACACAAAAGCAAAAAAAAAAAAACTATGAAAAAAATGAAGAAAAAACAAAAAGGAAAAAAAAAAACCTTAAACGAAATCCGATATGGCAAAATCCAAATAATGATGCGGGATATAAAATAACTCAATAAAGGAGAACACAAAAGACAAAAAAATTATGCATGAAACCAAGAAAAACGGGAAAAAAAAAACCCGAACGAGATCCGATATGACAAAGTCAGAAACCGAAAGAAAAAATCTAAACGGGATCTGATATGGCAAAATCTAAATAATAATGTAGGGTTATAAGACGGACCAATAGAAAAGCACATATAAGCAAAAAAAAAAATTTTTTGCAAGAAACCAAGAAAAACCGTAAAGAAAAAATATCAATCCGAAACCTAAAGGAAAAAACTACAAACGAGATCTTATATGGCAAAATCGAAATGATGATGTGGGGTTATAAGACAAACCAATAGAAAAGAACACAAAAGCAAAAAATCAATAGAACAGTGGGCTAATAAAACAGTGCCACGTGGTGGTGACACTGTTCGTTAGCTAACCAATAAAAAAGAATACAAAAGCAAAAAAAATTTTGCAAAAAACCAAAAAATACCGAAAAGAAAAAAAATCAAACGAAATCCGATATGACAAAATCCAAATACTAACGCGGAGTATACGTGGGCTAATAGAACAGTGTCACCAGTGGTGACACTGTTCATTAGCACCACCGTTAATAATATTATATATTACATTATCTGTAATAGTCAACTTGTTGGTTTTATAAATTCAAATTTTAATAAAACGTAATGAAGTATTTTTGGGGTCATCATAGACTTCGTTAAAAATACTTGAAAGTTGTGTTGAAAGGATTTTCCCTTCGTATCTATACTTTTTGCTAGAAGAACTTTTTGTCAACCGCCAAAGTAATAAAACATGTTGCTCTAGGTCACCCAAGACCTCACACCTCACACGCCTAATGCTAGGTAGTTCAAGCTCATCATGTAATTCAGTTCCAAAATATTCTTATGTTTGACAATGGTAGTTAGAGTGGGTAACTGTAGCTTTAAGTGTAAGTCCCAAAAATTCTCATGAGCATAGAGGTGCTTTATCATAATGAGTGAATTGTAATATGTGAATTTTGTTGTTTGGATTGGACAATGCAGCTGTTTGTAAGAGAAAATAAATATGTTCTTTATATATGGAAGGTATACCAAGATATGAAATTAAAGAAATTAATGAGATATAACACATTGTAAGCATTTGGATACACTTTAAGCTACTTTGATTCAATTGACCTGTATAACCTGTTTCATTTTTAGTTACATTTTATCTGTGACCGGTTTGATCCATTACTCATACATTCAAACCAAAAATGACCCACTTTCATACATATGGGCTGACTGGCCCATTTACTGCATTATTTTTTTTTTCCAAGAAAGGACAAAACAATTAATAGAAATATTAAAGACACCAACTCATTATAATAACCAAAGAGATTATTTTTTGTCTATGCAAGTCCTTTTATCCATGTTCTTCGGGTTCTTTAATATCGTATGAATTTTGGTTTAATATACTGCACAAATCAATGTAAGACAACCTGCAATACCGAAGCCATTTCATTGTTTTTGGAGGATTACTAAATCAGTGTCTTCCAATTTTGTGTTTGTAGGCTGCAGATCTGGCTCAGAAGAATTCACTACCTTGCAAGAAGAAAACCTGGAGAAAGAGCTTGCGGAAATTCAGAAGGTTCCATTGGCAATGCAGGTTAGTACTTTGTAGAAAACAAGGCCCCATTTTATTTTAAAATTTAGTCTTCCCATATAAACACTATCAAAAGCGAATAAAAACGTTACTAGACTTTTTAGGTTGATGAAGGTTGTTATCTTCTATTATTTGTACTCAAGGGTAATAAAAAGTTCGCATTTTCTTCAAGCCTCAGATTCTAAATGTATTCATTGCTTAAATAAATTAGTAACATTCAACTTCAATTTTTTGTACTCACGGGTAATAAAACGTTCACATAATCTTCAAGCCTCATATTCCAAATGTTTTTCTTGCTTAAAAAAATTATTAACATTCAAGAAATAAAAATTCTACAAATATTTCTTTTGGGATAATACGTAGATGTTGTCCGTACAAATTTAAATGAGTACTAGATTTAAATATCCAAAGTTGATGGTATAATAACACTATTACTAATTTCAGCTAGAGCAACACTTTTTGAAACATAATGCTTTGATTTTTTTAATAAGTAAAGGGGTTTCCTGGTACTTTGTAGGCAATGCTCATTACCCCCCACCCATCCTGGTCCTAATCAATAATCTTAATGCCTAAATCATCTTGGTAACTTGAAGCTCAATAAGATAGATATATTTACTTTAAGTTGCAAAATGGGTGGGTTGGGCATGTAGTATATAAAGTCAAAATAGGAAAAGTATTACAATAGAAATGGAACGAGATTAAAATTGCCAACAGATTTGTAGTTAGCACTTTTCTAATGTTAGTTTACAACTCTCTTTACCCCCTTTTAATGCGAACATGTTTAAGATTCAAAGATCTAACTTAACATGATTGAGACATACTAACTTTTGAAAGATTATATATTGTTTATATGTTTCATAGTACTTGGGCTATAAGTTTGGGGAGCTGGCTCCTCTAATAATGCTATAAAAACCCCTTTAATATATCCTTAATTATAGAAATCCATTTATCATTCATCTTCTTGAGAGATTGATCTTACATGTATTTAGTGTAAAGTTTGAATCTTTTTTCTATGGTTCCAGATAGTTTGTTTAAACCTTTTGTGGGCAAGCTGATATTTCTTCATTTTTGTGCTTCGGTGACCTTTTCTCTTGGTCTCTTGACTGCAATGAAGGCATCTTTAAATGTGGCCTTACACGATGTCCCATATGTACTCTTTCCCATTATGTTAGCAGTTGCACATAATGAATCATCAGCGGTGAAGAAAAAGTTACCAGGAAAATGGACAAACTCCGTCCCGGCTTCTCTTGATTCGACAACTTCACCTCCGGGTGGCATTGGTACACACTGGAAATGTTGTTCTTGATCTTCTTTGACCTGGTCCTTTCTACTCTCTTTCTAATTAAACAACATAGGTGAAAACAAGATAGAAGAAGCCACGACGACACATAGGGGACTTTTTTATAGTGTTCATTTGTGTGATTAAATGAACTACATGTGCACCATTGCTTTTGTAAACGTTTGCGTGCAGGATTCCAGGATGTTCATTGTAACTTTTGCTTGCAATGGTGTAAGTTTGCTGGAATGGCCTTCCGATTACTCAGTTGTTAGCTTTATTTATTTAGTTAGTGCGTGTGTTTTGTACAATTGTAATAGATTTGTCCTTTAATCATGTCATTTAAGTAGGGAAGGATTATGTTGATGTCATAACTTGGATTTCATTTATATTGCTTTGATTATGCACGTTAGTAACACCATTTTATAAAGGTACCATCCGGTTATGGATGGAGCAGTTTTAAAGTGATCCTTTTCCGCTATTTTTTAAACGCCATTTGGCAAAGTTTTTTGAAATCCAGGTTTTTAAAATGACGGGTATTACAATAAGCTCCTAGCTTTTGGCAATAATGGAAACCAGCTTAGAGTTCAGGCGGACATTAGGAATGAAAGTGGGGAAATTTGTGTTGTCCTATTTGATTTGACAGTTGTGGAATTAGTCAACAGGTTGGAAAAGCTGTTGTTGGAACAACAAAACCAGGTAAGTACGTAGTTTTAGATGTACACGTTACCTCACAGGTATTTCTAATTTATATTGTGCCTTTGTCTACTTTCTAGGATGAATGATCAAACAACAGGTGCATGGATTTGTGACTATGAGAGAATTTCGTTGTTATAGGATTCATCACCGGCAAACTGACACGAGACTACTTTGGCTGATGTATAGGGGTGATCAACACTTGAATTGATTTTCCTGTAGGGGGACTTAACAACCAGCCCATTGTTGTATTCAGGAAAAGGATTCCTTCGAGTGTGGGTCACCGTACAATAATTGGTTATAAAGTTAATAAGATAGGTACTATCCTTATAAATTTTGAGAAATGAATTCAAAGAAGAGATGTTGCAGACCAGATTTGCCTATCGAGTTCATTATCAACTCGAGTTATTGATAGCTATGCAGTTCACGCATTGTAAGTATTCAGGAGTGCCTTGAGGTTACAATAGATGCTGGTATCAGAACAGAATGATTTTCATATGTGCATTTATATGTGTTGATTTTGGCTGTGAAGTGCATTAGTTAGTAAGTTGTTCATATTAACCACCATTCTTACATTTAGAACCTCCAATCTTACAGGCTTACATGGTATACAACTTTTCCCGTACCTTTCTTTTGTGTGAACTGATTTAACTCGTGTCAAGTAACAAAACGAGGGTCCTCATAATCTTTTCACAACCAATATTAGAACCTTCCGTGACCATATCGAAGGTCAGCTACACCACTGCAACTAGAAAAACAAGTAAATTTTCGTAGTCGTGCATTGCACGAGGCTCCACTCTGGTTTAAATATAAAATTAGAATGAATGCATCTAGAAAGTGTTGGAATATGATCACGTTACATAAACGCATTTCTGGTAATTATTTAAGCATACGGGGTTACACAAAATGACACGTAAACTCTATGTAATTAATTAATATATTAAAGTAATATAATGATTAATTTGTTCACAAAATAATTAATAAACTAAAGTTAAATGTTTAATAAGTGTTTATTAATTAAAAGAGGAGGTGTAAAAGTGAAATTAGGAATTAGTGTTGTTTCCTAATTCCACTAAAGGGGGCCGGAAATTCCAAGGCTTCTAAGCCTTGGGATTACTTGTCCATCAAGTTTAAAACTCTTCTAATTAAGCCTATAAATAGAGGGCTTAAGGGTTTTACACACAATTACACCAGACAATTAGATTTGTTTTATCTCCTCTCTCTCTCATTTGGTTCAACACATAGCAAGAAAAAAGGGAATTTTCGGTTTGCTTAGGGTTTCGACTTTAGGGGTTTATACACAACGAGTTTGTGAGTTCTTGATCAGGTCCTAACATATATCATAGGGGTGTCAAGTGTGCGATCGTAGAACATAATTACGCAGAGAAATATAATCACTCTTTACAAAATTTAAATATTGGAAGACATGATCGTTTGGTAATTACTAATTCACATGTAACGTAAGTTTTTGGGGTCGACCCAATCACTAATGATTCTAAGATTGTGAAGATTTCTTCCTACAAAGAAATAGGTACATCGGTTTACTCTATGAGGACAGGCACGTGGTCTAAGTTTGATTCCCTCACCACGCCAATAAAAAAGGCTATGTCAAAGGTGTGTTTGGTCAACAGAACATTGTATTGGGTGGTTGAACATTAGCGAACCGGAGTATGTATAATGACATTTGATTTCAGTACAAATGTTTGTGGCACAATCAACTTCCCGGAACCATGGTGTGAAATTAGAAAACTAATGATCGTCAGAGATTCGTTAGTTGTGTTTTATACAAAATGTTGGAATGAGTGGATTTTGGGTGAGAAGGGAGAGAAATAATAGTGCCTCTTGGTCTATGTATCTTAGATCGCCAACCTGTTCTATATTTGATCAACTAGTGAATCGAGTTTTGCAACTGAAGGATGGTGATTTCTTGCTTATCAAAATTAGCACTCCTTGGTTGAGTTTTGTTGGTGTCGCAAGTGATGCGATAGTAACAGAGGTCAAGTTTCCAAGTAAATGACTCTATCGAGCAGCTACTAAAAGAAGAGCTGGATTGACCCGAGTTTCTTACCCTGATTAGAAGAGCTGGATTGAAGTCGCCTATATTTTCGTTATGTAATCTTCCATATTCTCAAATTTTCGTTATGTAATCTTGCGTATTCTCGTTTCCATTTCCACTCTCACGATTTTCATTTTCTCATTACGATTCTCAAATTTTATAATCTTATTTTGTTTTTTCAAAATCTAATTGTGATATTCCAAAATCTAATCGCGATTTTCCAAAGCTCATTGTGATTATCCCGTTTCATTGCTATTATTAT
The DNA here is from genome assembly GCF_010389155.1 of Erigeron canadensis. Classification (NCBI taxonomy): domain Eukaryota; kingdom Viridiplantae; phylum Streptophyta; class Magnoliopsida; order Asterales; family Asteraceae; genus Erigeron; species Erigeron canadensis. The sequence goes on from NC_057761.1 coordinate 8,573,238, forward strand.
TATTATTATTATTATTATTATTATTATTATTATTATTATTATTATCATTATTATTATTATTATTATTATGAGTTATATGCAAGAATGGTCCCCGTGGTTTGTCACTTTTTGCAATGGCAATCACTTTCTTGAATTTTTAGCAACGATGGTCACTGAAGAAATGTTTCAGTTGCAACGACACTTGCTCTCTAACGGATCTTTTAATTAGTGACGTTAAGTCTTCCATGTGAGTAGCACGTGAGGGGTATCAATGTCCTTTTACCTACACAAACACAGGGTGTTCAAAAGTATCTATTTCCGAACCTGTAGTCTAAAAATCCGATCTGATTTCATCTGAAAAGCCGGATTGTTGAAATTCGGATATCCTAAGTTTTGGATCCGGATAATGATTTTCGAAAATCTCGGGCATTCGAAACTATCGAGGAATATTCAAAAGTTTTGGATATTGAAATTCACTATGCGAAAGTTCGAATAACTAAAAGTCGGATAGCTGGAACTCGGATATCTACCCAAAATTACGGATAAAGGATTTCAATATCCGAACATATTCAAAATTTTGGATATTCGAAGTTTCGGATATCTAAACTATTCGAATTAAAAAAAAAAAAAATATTTTTGGATATTTTCGTATCGAGACTAAATTTTAGATATTTTTGTAAAGTTTTGAATATTTTCGGATATAGAAAATAATCTTTTTCAATATTTTTTTAACATTTTTTATTTTTCAAAATCTAATTGTGATTTTCCAAAATCTGATTGCGATTTTCCGATCATTGTGATTACCCGTTTCATTGATATTTTGTTGGGCATTTTGTGATTTTTCAAAATCCCATGTTTCAAGGTTTCAAGTTCCTCCATATACCAATATAGTGATACTAGTCAAGTGTTTTATAGGTTCGTTATATACGTTGTAAGAAATAAGTTACAATGTTCGAATTTGTTCCTAGTTTTATAGAATGATATCTATATCTATAGTTTTTGCTAGAAGATAGTTAAGATATGTGGAAATTTGTGTTTCATGAATAGGATATCAGCCCACATTAGTTTTAAAGGTAACTAGAAAGCCTAAAAAATTCATGCCTTAAAACCGCATAATTAACAAGCCCGATATTTCGTTGACAAAGCCAACTTTCCCTTCCCCATCTGGTGACTGGTGACTAGGTGAGTGCTTTTTTTTACTCTTTAATTTTCTTATATTTATCTTTCTGCGTAATAACCTAAGTATAACGTTATTTATATATATATATGATGATATGGTGAAAAGTTATTTTGAAAACCTTTTTTTTGGCGAGAACCTTTGAAAACTTTTTAAATCAAGCCCAACCGATGATCATTCTTTACATGAAAATTGTTTTTTAATTGTTTTCTGAATAACTTATGTGTAATTTTGAAGTTTATAATTGTGTGGATACATGGATTATCATCCGTTATACAATTATGTGGAGATTTGGATAATTGATCACATGTGCACGAATATTGCTATGATTACATGTGATCGACTTGCATACATGTGATCATAGCAATATTTGTGCACATGTGATAAAAAAATCCAAATCTTCACATAATTGTATAACGGATGATAATCCATGTTTCATACAATTATAAACTTTAAAATTACATATAAGTTATTTAAAAAACAATCAAAAAACAATTTTTATGTAAAGAACAATCATTAGTTGGGCTTGATTTGAAAAGTTCTCAAAGGTTCTCGCAAAAAAAAGGATCTCAAAATAATTTTACCCTGATAATATGATTATTATTATTATTATTATTATTATTATTGTTGTTGTTGTTGTTGTTGTTATTATTATTATTATTATTATTATTATTATTATTATTATTATTACTAGTTAATTAACCCAGGTTCAACCCGAACATGTTAAATAAAATTTTAAAATTATAAAGTATATTAAAAAAAACAAATATAGTGTTTACTATTAAAACATTATAACTTGATATAAATCTAATAATTCAATTAACACAATAATTATATAGTTAATAAATCAACTAACACAATAATAATTTTTAAAATAAAAATGACTACCGCATTAAGTAAATAAAAAAAGACATTTGATTTGTAATATTATATAAGAGAGAATTGTTTTTCTTTAAATAAATGATTAATACTCCCTCCGTCCAATTTTAAATGTCATATTTTGACTTTTTAAGTCTTTTTCATTAAACTTTGACCGTAAATATCATTGGTTGTGTTAAAAATTAGTAGATGAAACTTATATCAATGAAAAATATGTTTAAAGCTCAATCCATTTATATATTTTATATCAAATGTAAAGGGTAATATCAAATGAAAAAATGGGATGGAGGAAGTACTTTTATTGAACATGTAAAGGGTAATTTCTATCTACCAATCTACCAATATATATATATATAACAAGGTCCTAAATTATTTTATGGAAAAACAAGGACCGTTAAATGAGTTCAAACTTTTAGTTACAACCCTTAGATAAAAAAAAATAGATGATTACCATATTTATTATCAAGTTTACACAACATTAGTCCTTTTACTTTTTATAATTAGTCAAATATAACAATATGTATTTAATAAAAATATATTAATTTAGGTATATATAAATCTGGAAATAGTTTATTAAAAAAATATGGCCGCTTAAAAAAAAAAAACTTACGTACGTACCATCTTATGAATATTCACAATTTGTGGCTTTTGAATATATCAACATGTTCAATGCCAAGTTTCCATCATTTTCTTAATAAGATTTTATGACTAGACATTTAATAATAATAATAATAATAATAATAATAATAATAATAATATGAATAGGAATAGAGATATATATAATATAATATAGGGATAAGTGTACCGAAATGTATATAATTAATACCAAAAAATTATAGTGTGCACGAACTATCAAGAACTTCTATTGTATGCACAAACTTATTAAAAATATTCAAATCATGTAACATGGTATACGTGGCACCTCATATGAGCTGTCACGTGCAAGTTTTTGATTGGTCGGTCATAGTTAGTTACATAATTTGAACATTTTTATAAAGTTCGTGCATATAATAAAGATTTTGATGGTTCATGCACACTATAATTTTTTAATATTAGTCACTACATTTCAATGCACTTATCATTATATTATATAGTAAACCTTAAAAATCTATTCAATCAACTATGTAATATCTAACAATCTAACAAGTATATGGTGAAGGTTCTCTTGATATTGTATACCGACTGAATGTTTAAAAAAACAAATAATATAAAAAAGGGTTTTACAATTATTCTTAAAAAAGAAATAAAGACTACGGATAGATTTCAATCGATAATTTATAACCCTTAATAGTTATATTACACTATCTAACAAATAAATTACTATAAGTGTGACGAGTTGTAAACCTTCAGCTAGAGTATAGAATCACATCAGTTAAACAACATTATGTTGTTCCCACGGACCACTGTGCCTTTCACATTTGGAACCACATAAAATGGACATCTAGCTCCAGTAGCAACTAAATCACTCATAATAGTAATTATCTACATTATTTATATCTTTAAAATATAATTTTAGTGAAAAAATGATAATTTTTTTAAAAAAAATAAACATAAAAAAGTATCATTGTGGCAATACCCCAGTGGTATCCTAAGTCCCTCAGTGAAGGTTTAGCCTACGGAGACCTTGGTTCAAACTTAAAAAGGCGAAGATTTGACCTTTAATTAATTATCGTGATGTTTGGCGGGCTATTGAGCATTTTAATCTTTTGTTAATTATGATTTAAAAGGGTATATTTGGTATCATTATATTTTTTTTAATGAAATTCAAATTAGCAAGTAACTATTATAGAAATTCACATAACTTTATACATAATTATCATGAGATTTTAAAAAATCAATAGTATCCAGACGCAGTTGAATAATATACAATTATATGATTATAAAACAAACATTTAAAAATGATTTTAGAAAATACTATGACAAACTTTAAGCCTTTATAATGGACATTCACAATATTTTTACTACTAAGCATCACTAATAAAAACATATTATTGTTCTTAGATTAAAAGAATACATAACTCTATCCATCCCAAAGTTATCATTTTATTTTATTTTATTTTAATTTATTTAAGTTTTTATTTAAAAAGCAGAATGAATAATGACTAACACCTCAAGTTTTGTTACGCCCATGTCGGGTTCGAACCCCTGCAACGTATGAGTGCTCACTTAATCATATTAACCATATTACCGCATATCCATTTTGTTAAACTATAATGGCCCTAATCTTTTTTTCAAATAAATATATTTTAAAGTATTTTCAAAATTTAATGATAAAATTATCAACTAATAAGTATATATCATGATTATATATTTCTATAATCATCGTTGATTTTTATTGTGAACATTTATTTTAAATTAGATGAGATAATATTTAATGATTTTGGTGTAGTTTGGTTATTGTAATATTATGTTGATTTATTGAATAGATATATATTGTAGTTTAAATTGAGAATTATATAATTAAAAACATCTTTTAGAATGATATATCATCTCGCTTAATTTAATCTACAATATATATAACAGAGTCCTAAATTCTTTTATAAAAAAGCAAGGACCATTAGATGATTTCAAACTTTTAGTTACAACCCTTAAATCAAAATAATTGTGTTATTACCAAACTTATTATTTAGTAAACACAATATTAGTTCTTTAACTTTCGATAAAATATCTCTTTAAATGTTAGTGATGAAAGGTGTAAACTTTATTTTGACAAGTGAATTTTACCTCAGACGCGTATGATGTGTGCTAATTGTACAACGAAAGGGTCTCACACTAAGCGGATCTTAAATAGCCTTTCTCACCATACTACCTCCTTAATTGGAAAATACCGTCGAGGAGAACCTACAAGGCTCGAATTCGAAACCTTGGAGTAAACTTTCTTGAGGCCTCACATAGTAAGTTTAGTGAAACACCCCTGGCCACTGGGGTTTAACTCAGTGGCACAATTTTGAAATAAGATGAACTCTTAAATATGAAAAGTTAAATGTAAAAAGTTCAGGTAAAATTAAATTAAAAGAATAGCTTGATAACATTGAATGCATAATTAAATATGAAAAGTTAAATATAAAAAGTTTAGGTAAAAATTAATTAAAAGAATAGTTTGTATACAATATTTGTTTATGTTTTCTAAACTAAACATGTGTTGCTTAAATAATTTTATGGAAAACAAAAACCGTTAGATAAATTATAACTTTTAATCATAACCCTTAGATTAAAATGATAATGTTATATTTAATTTTATTATTCAAAAAAATGCAATATTAGTTTTTATACTTTATTAAATCAAACGACTCCATGATGTATCTTCTTACAAATATAACATTTAAGATGTTTCCGATTTTAGATTGTAAATTATTAATTTTGTTTTCATACATGAAGCAATATCAAATAAATATTAAGGTTTCCATCTATCTTATATGTAGAAAGTTCAAATTTGTTAATAGAATAAAATAATTGAATAATTTAAAATTCAAAACATTTTATTTTATATAACTCTAAAATCTTCTTTTAACTCCTAATTGCTCTAAAACTTAAATTTTATATAGTTATAAAGAATAGACTTAATAACGTTATTATCTGACATGTCTAAGTTTTAGAAACGTCATGAGACAATTTGTATTTATGATCATAAATTTTCAACAACTTTTATTTATTTATATTTGTCAATTTATGATATTATAAAACGCTAACTTCTCAATGATTATATATTTTTCCCGCGTATTACGCAGGACAATAATCTAGTATATATATATATAACAAAGTCCTAAATTCTTTTATGAAGAAACAAGGACCGTTAGATGAGTCTAAATTTTTAGTTACAACCCTTAGATCAAAATTTTTTTATCATTGCCAAATTTATTATTGAGTTTACACAACATTAATCATTCTACTTTTTATAATTAGTCATATATAACAATATGTATTTAATAAAGTTAAAATATATTATCTTAGATACATATAAATTTGGAAATAGTTTATTCATATTTTATGGTAGCTTCTAACAAAAAAAAACTTACTTACGTATCATATTAATGATATTTACAATTTGTGGCTTTGTAATATATCAACATGTTCAATTCTAAGTTTACATATATTCTTAATAAGATTTTATGACAAGTTAGTCATTTACTATTTAATAGTAATAAAAATAAGAATATATATATATATATATATATATAAAAGTGCACTCAAATATATGTAATTAATATAAAAAAGTTATAGTGTGCACGAACTATCAAGAACCTCTATTGTATGCACGAACTTAGTAAAAATGTTCAAATCATGTAACATGGTATACGTGGCACCTCATATGAGCGGACACGTGCAAGTTTTTGATTGATCGGTCAAAGTTAGTTACATAATATGAACATTTTTACAAAGTTCATACATGTTCAATTCTTAGTTTACATATATTCTTAATAAGATTTTATGGCAAGTTAGACATTTGTTAATAGTAATAAAAATAGGAATATATATATATATATATATATATTTATACTATTATAAAAAGAATAGCCCTTTTTATTTTTGGTAATGTTGAAAATATGTAATATTTTCACTTAACACCCCTTAAAATACTTTTATATACACTATCCTCTTAACATTAATGATTAAATTATACTGCCAGTCCTTTATCATTTAAAATATGTTCATTAACCTTTTACATCAATTATATATACAACTCACCGCCGTTCCAGCACCAACAATCATCCAACCATCACACCGTCGCCGTCACGACCACCGCCGCATAGCGCGGGTACCGTGCTAGTATATATATATATAAGTGCACTCAAATATATGTAATTAATATAAAAAAGTTATAGTGTGCACGAACTATCAACAACCTCTATTGTCTGCACGAACTTAGTAAAAATGTTCAAATCATGTAACATGGTATATGTGACACCTCATATGAGCTGTCACGTGCAAGTTTTTGATTGGTCGGTCAAAGTTAGTTACATAATTTAAACATTTTTACAAAGTTCGTACATGTAATAGAGGTTATGAGAACTATCAAGAACCTATATTGTATGCACGAACTTAGTAAAAGTGTTCAAATCATGTAACATGGTATACGTGGCACCTCATATGAGCTGCTAAGTGCAAGTTTTTGATTGTCGGTCAAAGTTAGTTACATAATTTGAACATTTTTACAAAGTTCGTGCATGTAATACAAGTTTTGAGAACTATCAAGAACCTATATTGTATGCAGGAACTTAGTAAAAATATTCAAATCATGTAACATGGTATACGTGGCACCTCATATGAGCTGTCACGTGCAAGTTTTTGATTGATCGGTCAAAGTTAGTTACGTAATTTGAACATTTTTACAAAGTTCATGCATGCAATAGAGGTTTAATACTATGACAAACCTTAAGCTTTTATAATGGATATACACAATATTTTTACTACTAAGCATCATATATACAAACATATTATTGTTCTTAGATTAAAAAAAAATACATACCTCTATCCATCCCAAAATTGTCATTACATTTTTATTTTAATCATTTAAGTTTATTTTTTGAAAAGCAATACGGATAATGACTACCACCCCGAGATTTGTTATGCTCATGCCGGGTTCAAACCTAACAATGTACTAGTACTCACTTAATTATATTAGCCATATTATCGCATATCCATTTTGTTAAACTTTAATGGCCCTAATCCTTTTTTCAAACAGATATATTTTAAAGTCTTTTCGAAATTTAATGATAAAGTTATCAAGTAATATATATATATATTATGATTATATATTTATATAATTATCGCTGATTTTTATTATGAACATTTTTTTTAAAATACATAAGATAATATTTAATTACTTTGGTGTAGTTTGATTATTGTAATATTATGTTGATTTATTGAATAGATATATATTAGTAGTTTAAATGAGTATTTTGATATTTGATGTTTTTATAAAATACGAAGGTAATGTCTTTTTAATAATTATATAATTAAAAACATCTTTTAGAATTATATATCATTTGACTTAATATAATCTACAATATATATATATATAAAATATCAAAGTCTTAACTTCTTTTGTAGAAAAAAAGGAAGGACCGTTAGATGAATTCAAACTTTTAGTTACAACCCTTAGATCAAAATAATTGTATTATTACCTAATTTGTTATTTAGTAAACACAATATTAGTTCTCTAACTTTAGATAAAATATATCTCTATAAGAATTAGTAATGAAAAGTATAAACTAATGATGAAAAACACGAAAGTGTAAATGAGTGATGAAAAATAAAAAGAAAATAGTGTAAATTAATATGAGAGAAAACTTTTTCTATTATAACACACACTATTACTATACTTATTACAATAATTCATAATTCAAGTTATTTAATTGTATTTATTTTTAAAATAACCTAACTTAGTCGACATATTTAATAACTTAATTTAAGAAAATCAAGAGATGTAATTGGTCATTGAGGTTAAGGTGTCTTATAATATATACTAAATTTATGTTTGTGTCAAATACACAATTTGTTTATGACATCTTTAAAATAAGATGAACTCTTAAATATGAAAAGTTAAATGTAAAAAGTATAGGTAAATTGAATTAAATAAATATAATTTTATAACATTGAATGCATATATTGTATTTTATCTGTTATGATATTTTTTTATACAATATTTGCCTATGTTTTCTAAATTAAGATGTGTTGCTTAAATTATTTTATGGAGAAACAAGAATCGTTAGATAAATTATAACTTTTAATTAAGACCCTTAAATTAAAATGATAATGTTATATTTAATTTTATTATTCAAAAAATACAACATTAGTTTTTATAATTTATTAAAATAAGCGAATTTATGATATATCTTCTTACAAATATAACATTTAAGTTGTTTTCAATTTTAGATTGTAAATTATTAATTTTGTTTTCAGAAGCAAAATCAAGTAAATATTAAGGTTTCCATCTATTTTATATGTAAAGAGTTCAAATTATTAATAAAATAAAATAACAGAATATTTTAAAGTTCTAAACATTTTATATTATATAACTCTAAAACCTTCTTTTAACTCCTAATTGCTCTAAAATTTAACTTTAATATAGTTATAAAGAACAGACTTAATAACGTTATTATCTGGTACGTCTAAGATTTAGAAACGTCATGAGACAATTTGTATTTATGATCATAAATTTTCAAACAACTTTTATTTATTTATATTTGTCAATTTATGATATTATAAAACACTAATTTCTCAATGATTATATATTTTTCTCGCGTATTGCGTGGGACAATAATCTAGTTTATTTATATATGACATCATAATTAAATTAAAAAAGTTTTAAGATGAAATGTGGATTTGCCACATCAAAATCATTCTAAATATACTTATAGGAAACAATTTTGTTTTATTATTTACAGAGATAAAGATTATTATTGAGGCGTTTTGCTCTGTTAATAGTATATTGTGTTTGCAAATAAATAAAACTGCCAAGTACGAAAAATATATTCAATCTTCACAAATTTATAAACTCGAGCCACGATATTTAATTGATTTATTTTAAAATTAACAAACTCTTTTGATCCAAACTACGTTTAGGATAGAACCAGGACTCATGAATTCACCCTACAAAAAAGAGAAGTGAGACAGGGAGAGTCAAACCCATTAGCATGATAATCTTAAAGTTAGTTTATATCTCAACCCTAGCCATTTGTTAATGATTGTTTATATTGTTAAAATGCATGATTAATCTTAGTATCTTAGTCCATTTGCAGAATTATATACAATGTCAGATCATCTATGTGAAGAATTGGTGGATGAAATCTTTCTAAGGTTACCTGTCAAATCCCTCGTCCGTTATAGATCTCTCTCCAAGTATTGGTTTTCATATATTGCTAGCCCAGATTTCATAAAAAGACACAAACTTCTATCTGTGAATACTCCGCTGAAACTCCTCGTCAAGCACTATCCTCTCGACCCAGAGTTCTGGCAAAGTCGTAGTGAATTTGTTTACACATTGTTATCAGAAAACAGATTATCATTGGATTATCAGACAGCTGTAAGCATGGATGTAGCAGAAGGTGATCTCCCATGCAAAGATTTTGAAGTTGTTGGTTCATGTAATGGGATTCTCTGTGTGGTGGACAAGCAAAAGATTTTTACCTTATGGAACCCCTCGATTAGGCGCAAACTAACCATACCTCTGCCCCAACGTTATACGGCAGATACACGTGATCTGCGTGCACTAGGTTTTGGGGTCGACCCAATCACTGATGACTACAAGATTGTGATGATTTCCTACTCTCAAACAGATCCATCGGTTTACTCTATGAAGACAAACACTTGGTCTATTATTGATTCCCCTACCATGCCATTAAAAAAAGTTATGTCAAGGGCGTGTTTGGTCAATGGAACATTGTATTGGGTAGTTGAATGTACGACAACCGAAATATGTATAATGACATTTGATTTGAGTATAAATGTTTGTGGCAAAATTGAGTTTCCGGAACCATGGGATGCAACTAAAAAATTGATGATCATCAAAGATTCCCTAGCTGTGCTTTATACAGAATGTTTAAATGAATGGATTTGGGTGATAGAAGAGAGAAATAATAGTGCTTCTTGGTCTAGGGTTGTTAGCTCGCCTACCTATTCATTTTATGAACCGGTAGGCCGAGTTTTGCAGCTGTCCAATGGTGATTTCCTGCTCCACAAATACAATTTGGGGATCAGTGTTTGTAACCCATTAAGAGGAGAGAGCTCATTTCCCTGCAAATATATTTCTGACGTCATTGACATGGAAACATATGCCGAAAGCCTTGTTTTGCTAGATACAGGAGTTGTTTTCCGGTTAAATCCCTGGTTCGGTAAAAAAAGTTATCCTACTAGCGACAACAGTTTACCTGCTTTGACTCCTGGCTCGAAACATGATGAGTCAAGGCAGAACATGAAAACCCATGTATTTTGTTTTTGCATTTTTATGTGTTTGATCTTGTACTTGATCGTAGTTTTCTGATTTCATGAGAATTCTTTCAGTTAAATTTTTTGTCACCCACTTTCTCTCATTTGTTGATGACAAGTCACGTTTGGGAAAATCTTGAAACTTTGGATTATTGCGAGACTCAGGAGAATAGAAATTAAGATTCCATCATCGACCTCCATTCTTTGTTGTTCAGTGCTTTTTGGATTGTAATCTCAACTCTCTTTTTATTTTCATTCTAGCTCTTAAACATTAAGGGAGTATGTAGTTCCTGGAACCATGGTGTGAAACTAGAAAACTAATGATCATGGGAGATTCATTAGCTGTGCTTTATACAGAAGGTTGGAATGAGTGGATTTGGGTGAGAAATTAAAACTAGTGCTTCTTGGTCCATGCTTGATAAATCGACAACCTGTTCAATATTTCATCAAGGAGTGAGTCGAGTTTTGCAGCTTACTGATGGTGATTTCTTGCTCCATAAATACAAATTGGGGCAGGGGCTCATTGTTTATAATCGAGTAAGGGGAGAGAGCCCATTTCCCACTAGTTATATTTGTAAATTCTATGACATAGAAACGTCCGCCGAAAAAACCTTGTATTGCTAGATAAAGGAGTTGTTTGCAAGGGAAACCAAGCAAAAAACAATTTGCAGGAAACGAAAACTCATGTGCTCTTTCTGGAGTCATCAGTTATGATTTCTTTCATTTTAATTTATTGTCACTAATTAAATATTAATACTTTTATCAAGATTAGCATTCTTTGTTTGAGGTTTGTTTGTGTGTGAAGGAAATCACTGGCCCAAATTCACACAATATATATTAATTTGCAGAAGCAAAGATGGAGAAAAAACTTGCTTTTATTTCTTTCAAAAAAGAGTACATAAAACTATGCTACCTACATTCTATTTATAATACTAAAACAAAAGGCACATGCTAAATGAAGCCACTACTTACTAAATTTTAGAACCACTTCCACGTTCCTGATTATATGCATCTCTTCTACTTTTCTGGTCAACCAAGACCCGTTCTCCACACGTTAACCTCCCACAACTGATGCTTCATGATCCATTCTTCTAACCCGTAACTAGTTTGACCCTACTTGACCCATGACAAACTTGTAACATCAAGATTTATTCCAACAGTGTCGCAAGTCATGATGCAATAGTAATAGAGGTCATGTTTCCATGTAAATGACTCCGAGCAGCTACATATATAAGCTCTAACGCTAGCCCGTATGCAACTAAAAGAAATCCTGTCATAGTCTCATGGCCCGAGTTTCTTACCCTGACTAAAAAGATCTGGATTGAAGTCGTGCATATTTTTGTTATGTAATCTTGCATTTGTCATCTGGTTTGTTTTATAGGCTAGTCGATAACATATACTTTCCATTATTTATAAAACAACAAAGCAGAAAATTTGGATTTTGAGGGGGTTTACTGTATAGTAATAATGTAGCTAAGGAAGCATTTCTAAAATTACATTTTTGCCCTTTTTTTTTGCATTATCTCGTGATTCTTCAAACACCAACCGGAAATGCACGACTACAACTACTTCATCACCACCGTCCAAGTTGCCATCAACATCCCCACCACCGCCAACTCAATTTCCGGCAATGAAGAAAGCCACTTCACACGGTAAACAACCGATGCATAAACACTCACTTCTACAAGCAATTCTATCACAAATTAACACTATTAGAAACAGGGCTATCCTTGACCCGCTTTTTATGACCGTTCGCTAATAGATGACGCGCAAAGTGAGAAGTCATAAAAATACTGTCATAATTTGTAAAATTTGAAGGTTCATGACACGCATTTTTTAGTGTCATAAAAAAAGTAGTGTAACACAGGGCTACAGTGTCTTCTTAATATACAAAATCTCCTTTACTGCTAAAATAGCCCAAAAAACCCCAAAATTGAACGAAATCCTCTTTTCCTCATGGTCACTTCTCAGATCTCAATCCACCACCACCTCACGATCACTTCTCAGACGTCAATCGATTCACCACCACCACATCGTCAATCGATCCGCCACCACCACAACGCTACTTGCTCACCAGCGTCGCTAAATCGAAGCAGATTGTGTTGGATATCAATGGTTCCAGGTTCGTTTCTTCTATTCCTTTGCCATAATCAGTTCCGAAACTCGCTAAATCGATTTGCCCTAATTTTGTCTCACAATCGATTTGCCCTAATTTTTCTTTAATCGATTTGCCCTAATTTATGAAGAGGGCTTCTACCTATGCTTGGTTGGGAAAAGGGTAATGATCCCAAAAGGGACTCACTAAATCTGTTTTGTTATATGCGTTTTCGAGTATATTGTGTTTTAACTTTTAAGTTGCTGTGGATCTCAATTTTTTTGTTTTGTTTTTTTTAATGAGTTGTATTGGATCTGTATTTTATATTGCTAGTAGCTTTTAAATGCTATAACAATAGGTTAGAATCTGTAACTGAAAGTCAGTTAAATTCGAGGCTCTTAAATCCGCTGTCGTGAAACTGATTTTTTGGTGCCATTTTATTGTTTAGACGGTGAACTTAGCTGCGATATGTACACCTGCGGATTACAATACGCGTCCTCTTGACACAATTTACAGCAATTTCATCGATGCGCTCCCTGTGGTATGGCTTATGTTATGTTTGTTTGATGTGTTTGTGTATATCTACCAATATATTGAGAGTTGTTTGATAGAGAGAGTCAGATGTCTGAAAAGGCATTCTATAAAGAGAAAGTAAATAGACTCTGCATATTTTGTTGAGCTGCATGTTTGTGCTTAATTTTTTTCCTCACAGTTGCCTTATTATTTCTTTTATTATGCAAGTCAAGTTAGTTACTTCCGAAGTTGAATTGCTAAAACTTTGTATGCATCTGCAGTTCTACTATGGTGTATTTTTCGCATACATGCGGCTGAGGGAATAGGAGATCAGGAACTTGATTCGGATGAGTGTGTGGCACATCCAGAAAGCCAGGGTTCATGACAATGTCGTATTCATATGTAGCTGGGAACATGTGCAATATATGTAGATAATTATATTAGTATGTAATGTCGTATTCATAACTAATTATCGGTATCTATTTGGACATAGTTATGTAATGAATTGGTGACACATGGTTTTGATATATATTAAATGCGTTAATTTTGTACAATCATCAGGTTTATTTATTGCCAGGTTTATTATGTATATAACTAGGTTTTAAAAAACAGAAAAAATAAAAAAAATTGATTTTATAGGTTATGACACGCAAAAACATATGTCAAAAAAGTGGGTCATAAAGGTTATGACTCTCTACTACGAAGGTCAAAAAGGAGAGTCAAATGTGTGTCATAAGTGCGCGTCATAGACATATGAATGTGGGTCATGAAAATTTATGACTGGTCCTTCTTTGACGCTCTTTTGCGCGTCATTTGACCCCTTTATGACGCGCATTGCACGTTAAGAATAACTATTTTTCTAGTAGTGTAATAAGCATATTAAAAAAATTAAATAACGTAACAACTCAAACCAATGGCCAATACACATACAAATACGCATGTTCAAGTATAAAACTACACATACACACTCAGATTAAAGGTTTAAACGCAACAAATATATTGTTTATGTGTTTATATATCCTACCATTATTACACTATGTATATACAAACACTTATTGGCACCTCAACATGCATTTCAATACTCGTCTATTCGAGAAAACGAAAAAAAAACATGAATTTCCGTCCCTAATTTTTAAAACTACCAACGGATTAGGGACATATTAGGGATGACAATAAACTTCCCGACGCTAATCTATCGCAAAGCTGACATTTAACTTTTTTATAAACTATTAAATTTGTCCGTTGTAAATCCGTGGAGAAACGCTATATTTAGGGACGGATTATCAACGGAATTAGTTGTCATAGCTAATGCGTCCCTAATCTGTTTCAAACTTTTTTATAATGATTTATTTTTGTTTTCGTCTGCAATTCGTTGGTAAACCGTCAAGAATTAGGGACAAATTTTTTTTCCGTTGAAAGTCAGTCCCTAATATGAGTTTTTCTAATAGTGTATGAATATAAATGAGCACCAGCAGCAGAAGATAGAGCACATAATATATAATTGTGAATAGATGTTGCATGATTGATGAATGGGGAGCTTAGAAATCATTGGCTCAAACATGAAAACGAAAACGTATCATGGAAGTGGTTAGAGAGAGAGAGAGAGAGAGAGAGATGAGGGGGGGGGGGGGGTAACACCCTTTTCGTCCCTCAATGGCTAGATAGAAATGAAGTCGGTCATTAGGTGTAATTAATAAGTTTGTGAGTCCATCAGCGAAGATGACCGAAGGCCAAAATTTTGTTGGAGAAGATGAATGGAAGAATGAATTACATTTTCCGTCCCTAAAGTTGGCACGTTTTTCATTTTTAGTCCCCCGGGTGTAACGTTAACGACCAAAATTTAACTCTGTCTAGCCAAAGGACCACGATTGAAAATATTGGCCAAGTTTATGGTCAAAATTGTATTTTTTTCACTTTAGGGATCAAAAGTGAAAAACGTGTCAATTTCAAGGATAAAAAGTGTAATTTACTCAAATGTTTTACACAAGATACTTTTTCAACTCACCAAGTACCCAACAAACACAACATGAAAGGAAAAATTGCAACGAGATTCAAAAATCAATATAAGATACTTTACAATCGCAATAAGATTGTATAAAATCGCAATGAGAAATGGAAAATCACAATAAGATTTTGTAATACTACATCTTTGATTTTTTATTTCGATTTCTCAATTTGCCGTTGCGATTTTCTTTAGCGTCGCGCTTTTCATATTCTCGTTTTGATTTCAAATTCTCATTGCGATTTTCAATTTCTCATTGTGATATTTAATTTTTATAATCATATTTCGATTTTCCATAATCTAATTGCGATTTTCTATAATCTGATTCGAGTTTCCAAAAGCTCATTACGTTTTTGCGAATCGCAATTTTTGCTATCTCATTGCAAGTTTCCAAGGTCTTATTGCAGTTTTATAAATCTCCTAATACCAATATATTGATAGTAGTCCAATGTTTTATGGGTCCTTATAGACTTCGTTAGATAGAGGTTTATAATGTTCTACTTTTTGCTAGAAGATAGTTAAAATTTGGGGAATTTTGTTATTCATGAACAGGATATTGGCCCACATTAGTTTTTAAGGTATCTAGAAAGCCCAACAAATTCCTACCTCAAAACCGCAACAAGGATGTCCATAGGAAATTTGTGGTGACATGGAAGGTGTTTGTAGAAAGAGTATTGATGTGGGTGGTAACATGGAGGATGTCCATCCATGGTTGTTTGTATAGAAGGATGAGGAAAAATGAGGAGAGATAAAGGTAAAAGACAAAAGTTATTTTGGAATTTATTTGGTTGTTTGTAAGAAGGATTGATGTATTATTGTTATGGGTAAAAAGTACTGTTTGTGGGTAAAAAGTGTTTGTGGGAAGGATGGATGAAAATCTGACGTAGTATGTTAATTAGGATGTTTATTAAAAGGATATCCTGAATTGATGCGGATAGTCTAATAAAAAGGTCCGATACTTTGCCCACAAAAGCCACTTTCCCTTCCCTCTGGTGAGTGACTTTACTTATCGCGGATTACTCTTTTGAGATTTTTTTTCTTATATTTATCTTTCTTCTAGATAACCTAGATAACGTTATTCATATATATATATATATATATATAATGATCGATGATGATGATGATTGAGGTTTTCTGTTCTCTGAATAGTTAATAGTATATTGTGTATGCATATAATAACAGGTGAGAAGGCTACGTAGGAAAAATATAATTACTCGATCTTTACAAAATTATAATCTCGAGCCATGATATTTAGTTAATTTGTTTTTAGAATTGACAAACTATTTTACTCCTAAACTACAAGAGTGCTTAAGATAGAACCACGACATGATAATCTTAGTATCTTAGTCCGTTTGCAGACATATATACGATGTCAGCTTATCTTTGTGAAGAATTGACCGATGATATCTTTCTAGGATTACCAGTCAAATCACTCATCCGATTCAGATCTCTCTCCAAGTATTGGTTTTCTCATATTGCTAGCCCGGATTTCATAAAAAGACACAAACTTCGATCTGCAAACACTCCGCTGAAACTCCTCGTCAAGCACTATCCTCTCGACCCAAAGTTCTGGCATAGTCGTAGTAGATTTGTTTATACATTGTTATCGGAAGACAAATTATCATTGGATTATCAGACAGCTCTAAGCATGGATGTAGCAGAACGTGATCTCCCGAGCAAAGATTTTGAAGTTGTTGGTTCATGTAATGGGATTCTCTGTGTGGTGGACAAGCAAAAGATTTTTACCTTATGGAACCCCTCGATTAGGCGCAAACTAACCATACCTCTGCCCCAACGTTATACGGCAGATACACGTGATCTGCGTGCACTAGGTTTTGGGGTCGACCCAATCACTGATGACTACAAGATTGTGATGATTTCCTACTCTCAAACAGATCCATCGGTTTACTCTATGAAGACAAACACTTGGTCTATTATTGATTCCCCTACCATGCCATTAAAAAAAGTTATGTCAAGGGCGTGTTTGGTCAATGGAACATTGTATTGGGTAGTTGAATGTACGACAACCGAAATATGTATAATGACATTTGATTTGAGTATAAATGTTTGTGGCAAAATTGAGTTTCCGGAACCATGGGATGCAACTACAAAATTGATGATCATCAAAGATTCCTTAGCTGTGCTTTATACAGAATGTTTAAATGAATGGATTTGGGTGATAGAAGAGAGAAATAATAGTGCTTCTTGGTCTAGGGTTGTTAGCTCGCCTACCTGTTCATTTTATGAACCAGTAGGCCGAGTTTTGCAGCTGTCCAATGGTGATTTTTTACTCCATAAATACAATTTGGGGCTCACTGTTTGTAACCCAGTAAGAGGAGAGAGCTCATTTCCCTGCAGTTATATTTCTGACATCATTGACATGGAAATATACGCCGAAAGCCTTGTATTGCTAGATAGAGGCGTTGTTTGTAGGTTCAATCCCTGGTTCCTTAAAGAACGATATCCTGGTGGCGACAGTGGTTCACCTAATTTGACTCTTGTCTCGCAAAGCAAGTCCGCTCTTGGGATTAGTCAACTTTTAGGATTCGTCTGCTCTCAAATGGTGACTTTTTTTACATTTTAATGAGTTTGATCGTGTACTTGATCGTAGTTTTCACATTTCATGTGAGTTCTTTCAATTTATTATTTTGTCACCTATGTAACTAAATATTGATAGTTTTATCATGGTTAGTCTCTTTTGTTAAGTTTTGTTTACATGTTGCAAGTCGTGTTGCATAATAATTGTCAAGGTTCCAGGTAAATGACTCTAGCAGCTACATAATCACTCACACTAGCCGGGAAAAGATGTTTATTACCCTGAATAAAAGGATGTGGGTTGAAGTCTTCCATAGGTGTCATGTTCTTTATATACAGTACTACAGAGCAAAATAACAATTGTGCAGTAAGTGAAGTCCAGCCCATTACCACTTTTTCAACCATTCAGTTTTCTTTCCCACACGAACGAAGCTCACTGACTCGTAACCAAAACTCTTGGTCAGCAGAATCTTAAATGTGTTTTGGTGTCGGCCTAACCACTGATAATTACAATATTGTGATGTTCCTACTCTCAAACAGATCCATTGGCTTACTCTATGAAGACAGACTCTTGGTCTCTAATTAATTCCTCTACCATGCTGTTAAATAATGTCATGTGAAGGGCGTGTTTGGTCAATGGAACATTATATATATTATGTGGTTAAACGCACGGAAATTGAACATTATATATATTATGTGGTTAAACGCACGGAAATTGGAGTATAATGACATTTGACTTGAGTACAGATGCATGTTTTTTGGCACAATAGAATCCCCAGAACCATGGTATGTAACTATAAAACTAATACTCGTAATTAAAGATTCATTAGCTGCGCTTTATACAAAACTACAAATCATTCTAATGCCTGGATTTGGGTGAGAATAGAGAAAAATAGTAGCGCTTCTTGGTCTATGGTTGTTAAATCGCTAACCAATTCATATGCTGAAAGCCTTGTATTGCTAGACAGAGGAGTTTTTTGCAAGGGAAACCAACAATGTTTGTGATGTAGAAGCACACATACACTATACTGTAAACACACGAGGCACACATACACATACATATATATTTACTAGGCACATTCTCGCACGATGCGTTGTGATGGAGGTGACGACAGGGGTAGCGGCAGTAATGGCAGTGGTGGAATCAGCGGCTTTGGTGGTGATCGCGGCGGTGGTTGTGACGACAGCGGTAGCGGCCGTAATGGCAGTGGTGGAACCAGCGGCTTTGGTGATGATCGCGGCGGCGGTGGTGGCGGCGCCGCTAGCTGTGAGAGTAGCGGTGTAGTTATTAACGTAAAAATAATTAATGTAAAAGAGGGTAACATAGTTAATTTAAGGATTGAGAAATATATTGTAAAAAATTTCATTAACCGTATTATAAATACTAGTCACATGCTCGCACGATGCGACAATGTGATGATGGTGGCAACGGGTGGTGGTTGTGGCGGTGGATGCGGCATAGTACTGGCGTTATAGTTATTTATGTAAAAGTCATTGAAATAAAAAGAGATATTATAGTTATTTTAAAGGTATACGGATGTATATTGTAAATAATTTGATTAAAGGTATTAAAGGTATATTAGGTGGTGAGACTCAGATTATTATATCATTAAAGCCAATTGTTATGAATAGTGGCACATACTCGCGTGCGCTATTTTATTAGTTGATATTACATCCCGCATTACTATTCAGATTTTGACTTACCGGATTTTGTTCGGTTTTTTTTTCTTGGTTTTTTTCATAGATTTTTTGCATTTTTGTTATCAACTAATATATTAGGTGGTGGCATTGTTCCATTGGTCTATCTTATATCCCGTATCACTATTCGGAATTTGCTATATCCTATTTGAGTTACTTTCTATGTTATTTGTACAGTTTTTTTGTTTTAGTGTTCTTAGCTAATATATTAGAAACTTTTATTCATTATTTTGTATGTGTTCAATATTGCACGAGCATAATACCCGCACGTTGCGGCGTAATTTTGTTTAGAAGTGACAATTTGTTATAAGGGTAGATAGGGTAATTCAGTGTTGTAGTGTACGGAATACCATTTTGAGAACCATATATATAGTGAAAGGGGTTTTTTGGAAGAAAAAAAAAGTATGCTTAATTTTTTAAGACATACCATAAATAAAACTTCAAAATGCTTTATAAGGGAGTATTAATAAGGGATTTTGGTCTTGGCCTTTCAATTAATATATTAAAAACTTTCATTCGACTTTTTTTTTCTCTTTCCTGTTTTCGGTTTTTCTTCCACATAATAAATATATGTATATATATTCGATGTTGTAAACTTTTGAAGTCGTTTGTAATATTGCTTTTAAAATTTATTACCTTTTTCTATATCCATGGCACAACGGTTTTAGTTAAACTATTGAAGGTTCAACGTAAGTCCATTAATAACAAAACTTTATCAATAGGAATTTCAAGACCAGTGGCGCGACCAGCTGTTAAGGAGTTTTTTTTACAAAAAAAAGTCACTTTTATAAAAAAATATAGGTTAGTTTTAATTTATGTTGCAAATATATGAGTTGTTTCTAATAAAAAGTATAACTAGGGTCCCATTGGAAGTTATAAATCGGGTAGTTTGACAAAACTAGCAGTTAGGTGTTAGCTGTAAGCTCATTTGATTATTTTTTTTTACAAAATTAATTGTACTCAAAACTTTTAATATATCTAGCTATTTTATTTAATATATATTTATATGTAGAAAATATTTTATTTATGTATCAACTAGAAAATCCACTCGTACGTTGTTGCTGGATTTTTTTACTAAGTGGCGGACCATAAATTTTATAGTGGAGGGTGTTTGGAAAAAACTTTTGTCGCTTTAACTTGGTATTCTATTAAGGTCCTCAAATTATGTCTGATGAAATAAAAATAACACTTTTTTTTGTTATTTAAATTTGCTAAAAAATTATAACATATAAAAAGTATTATTTTTAGGAAAACCAGACGTATTTCCATCAACAATAACAAACTTCTACTTTTTGTGAACGGAAAATTAATGAATTAAAGGAATTTACTCTATCAATCAAATTCATTAGTCGCTGTAGCATACCTCTAATGTTAAAAGGAAAATTATAAAAGTCAATATATGAATCATGGAAGCATTCGGCTAAAACCTTGACATTTGTTAATTGTCATTGAACCATTAGGTGGTTTTATAAGAAAAATGGGCTAATTCTATTGAAAGTAAAGTAGTAAACCTCTTTTCTTTCACATTTTATTCTTTTCATTAACTCATTTGTAGCACGCACTCTGTCTCTTTCTTTATCTCTCTCTAATAAACCCATTCTTCTAAATGAAATATATCTATGATTATTGCGAGTAAATAATTTAACAACATGAAGTCTTTTTCTTTGATATTGGTATCCACATTATCATCGTAAACAAAATGCACCAATCATTATATCTATTTGGGAAGTTTAAATTCATTTTGCCAACTGAAGATTTTGTTATAGATTTTTGAAGTTGACGTTGGCTAATGTTTCCACCCTACTTTTTTTTATCGACGGTTTTTGGTGTCTATAGTAACGCGGATGGAATATTTAGTTCATCCGTGATTGTTTTAATTGGTAGTTAATGGTGGTTGTTTCTCCTGGTCTGACAGTTATTACAGGTATTTGTTACCGTCTCTCGTTAGGGGGAGAGGAGTCATGTAGAATTTTTTTCCAACCCTCCCAAATCCCACCAATCAAATACCTCCAACTCATTTTTTCTTTCCAACCCTCCCAACCATTTTCAATGGTATTTATCACCTTCTCAACCCTCCCAAATTTTATTTTTTTTATTTTTCATTTAATTTAATCAAACATTATATTTTTTTTTAATAAAAACTAAAATATTTTATTAAAATTAAACTAAACATTACATTAACATAATTAAAAAAAGTACATAACAACATATTAGAAATTTAAATTCTACATAATAATGAAGACAACTAAATCAAACTCGCAACCAATGGTGGCTACATCGCCGGATCGTCAAGATATGATAAGTCTAAAGCCAATATATGCGCCGTGAGATCATATCGGAGCCGATGATGCACGCCCTCGTCCTGTAACTCCCGGTTTGCTTCTAGGTTATAAACTCTTGGCACCGGTGGATCCATAATATGAACCAGTGATATTGCTCGCTCGTTGTCTTCTATGATCATGTTATGTAGTATTGTACACGTAGAGATGACTTTTCTGATTTTCTCTTTTGTCCATAGCCGGAGGGGACAATCCAAAATCTTTCATTTTCCCTTGAGAACACCAAACGCCCGTTCAACATCCTTTCTTGCAGCCTTTTGTAGTCTTAGAAATTTCCTTTTATCTTGTTCCACTGGATGTAGATAAGCTTTAACAAACATAGTCCACCTAGGATAGATTCCATCGGTAAGGTAGTAACCACGCTTGTAATGTCGTCCATTTACGGTAAATGAACTGTCTGGCGCGGATCCATTACGCTTGTTTTGAAACAATGGCGACTGCTACAAAATGTTGACATCGTTGTTCGATCCAGCAGGACCGAAAAACGAGTGCCAAATCCACAAGTCATAGGAAGCAACACGTTCAATCATAATAGTAGGTACCTTGTGATCACCCCTCGTGTATTGCCCTTTTAAGTTTTTAGGGCACATCCTCCATTCGATGTGTGTACAATCAAGACTACCAAGCAATCCTAGAATACGATGTCTTTCTTCATGAGCTTGTGTGATGAGAGCAACGTCATGAGATGTCGGCCTACGTAAGAACTCCTTTTGATATAAAGCGATGACCACATCACAAAAGTACTCCATGCTCTCGCGTCCCGTTCGGGCAGCCATACATAAATACTCGTCATACGCGTCTGAAGGTTCACCCTTAGACAGTTGCTTGATCGCCGATCTGCAGTTTTGAAGAGCGGTGCAACTTTTTTTACCCCGTGTGTCGTATCCCTCTTGAAAGTAACTAAATCTAGCTTCAATATCACCAACAATCTTCAAAAACAACCTTTAAGCTTGCTCATGCGAAAACGATGACGAAAAAATGGTTCGTCAAACTTTGAGTCTTCAACGAAGTAGTCACGCATTAGTATCACGTGAGCTTCTTCTCGGTCTCGATCGATATATCTACGAGTGTCGGAAGAGGTGCCGGTATTTTCAAGCTCGGCGTACACTTGTTTAAAAAACTCAAAAGTAATCCCCGTAGACGAATCGTCTAACTCCGGCAGAACACAAAATGAAGAAGATGAGGAAGAGAAATCCAGTTTTTTTTTTTTATTAAAGTGGTATTTTTTTTGGTAAAAGTGTGTGAAGATATGTTTTTGTTTGGTGATATTAATTTTTGGTTAAAAATGAAGTGTGTATATATAGGTAAAGATTAGGGGAATTTTTATCTTTTATTTTAATAGATTCAACGGTCAAAACTAGCCATGGCCCACTTCCCCACGCTCTCATACGCTCCCCCCAACGTTCGAAATCCTCCAAGCTGCAACTGGCTTTTAACCCGTCCACATTCAGCCCACACCGCAGGGATGGCGGTGGTGTTCCTTCAACGGGTTGGTCAACCCTGCGGCCATGCTGCTCCCACTACTGTCCCCCTTACGGCAGCTATTATAGATGTTTATGACGGTTTTAGTTACGGCGATAATGTTTGAATCTTGAAACGAGATCCACTTGCCCACTTGGATGAAAAAGATTGTGTGAGGTTATGTCATAATCTGGTTTTTGTAGTTTTTTACTTAGAGTTTTTTTTATATGGACAACCTTATTCATTTAGTACCACAATTATTAGAATGAAATTTGTTTAGATATTTTGTGAGTTATTTTTGTTTGCAAAGATTTTATCCAATCTATGCTTAAGAAACATCTGATTTTTTTTTTATCCTGTATCATTCAATTATTAATAAGTAGCAAAAGTAGAAATGGAAGAAAAGTATATGTATTTCATTTATGTAGAAAATGAAGGAGAAAATCAAGAAGTAAAAGAATTCAAAAAAGAAGATCAAGAAGTAAAAGAATTCAGGAGAAGATAAAGGACCAAGATAATGAAAGGAAAAACAAAAAGTGATTTTATAAATAATTATTATTATTAAGAGGCAAATGTAAGCAAAGTTATAAGTTTGTGGCTAAAAAAAGAAGTCTTAAAGATAAATGGTAAATCAGGAAAGACAAAAAGTTAATGCCCAAAAAAGTAAACTAAAGGTAAGTTGTAAGAAAAATAAAAAATAAAAATAAAATAAAATAAAACTAAATTGACTATAACTAAAGTTACTTTAGTTAATAATTTCAAACAACTTATACAAGAAATTTGATACTATCAAAATAATGTTTATACTCAAATTTAATTTTGAAAAAAAATAATAATAGTTCCATTAAAAAACACGTTACTAAATATCTAATTATATTCATTGTTATCATAACTAGTCATTTTTATTGTTATTTATTATTTTAATAAAAATATAAATTGGTATTGTCTATCGGTCCATTTCTCTAACTGATGCTGGAGTATATAGTATATATGTTAGATTGGTATTGTATATCGGTCGCCCAATTTAATAAAAGGGCGTGAGTTTGTTTATTTATTATATGTTTTTTCTTTGCCTTATACTTGAAACAAATATTTTCATTCTTTCAATCGTTTTTGGCTTTTTAGAATTTATTATAAAAGTTAATATAGTTTTTCGCCTTCATTTGTTTTTTATTTTCTACAATGATTTGTCTAGTATTTTCGATTTCTTTTTTGATTCGCAGTTTCACATATTATAGTATAATAATGTGTTTTGCTTCCTTTTCTTCCTGTTTTGTCGCATTTTCATTTGTTTTTTTTCCAATTAATCATATATAGTTGCCACATGATTAATATTCGGGTTTTTTTTTATTTCTTCAACTATTCATATAATTGGTCATATAATGATTGTTATATCTTTGTACACGATAATACATTTTCAGCAACACACACATTAGATAAGAAACAAACACAATGCGTCACCTGTTTGTATAAGGATTGTAAAAGCAACGTTATGTCTCTCGGGGCAACACCTAGATAACATAACAAGTTATATACTATAAATGCCATATTAATGAGATTATTACAAGTGTTTCTATTTGTTAAGATCAAAATTGAGCATGTATCTATTTGTTCTAGAACTACCCGTTTCATCAATTTTTTTAATGTACTAAATAATTAAAAACTTAATATTTTCAGTCAGATTTCATGTTCTTTTTCTGACTTAATAAACAAAAAACTGTTAATTACCTACTTTTTACTTAATACATACAAACATTAGTATAATGACTGGAAAACAAAAACAAAAGGCCCTAATACATATAATTATTTTTTTGAGTTAAGATACCTAGACTTGAACCATAGAAACTTGACTTTGACCTTAGATTTTGATTCGTTTGTATTTGAAAATTGAAGTATTTAGTAAGGTTGATTTAAAATGAAATAGTTTATGATCATAATAGAGCCGGCCTATTATCGGTGATAAGCTATTACGTTTTAAATTGAGCTTACTAAATATGGAGATTACCGAATGCGAATGTTTGAGGTGTTAGAGACTAAGTCATGAATGAAATGTGATATTTATAGACTTCTTGAATTTTGTAGTATGGATTCATCTCAAGGTGAAGATGGATCAAATCGTGATAAAACAAGAGTATAGTGAATGAAGTGATAGTTGAACGAGAAGATATAACCCGTGACTTTATAAGTGAACAAATAGGGAAGGCTTTGGATAATTTTTCTCCATTTATTATCAAGAAATTAAATGAAACTCTAGAAGGAGCAATGAGTGATTCCATTGCTCATAAAACAAAAGAAGAAGTGGCTTCATCAGTGCAAGAAGAATTTGATAAACGTTTTCCTAAAGATCAAGCACCGGAAATTCAAACTCATGAAGTTCAAGTGAAACCAACAATGGAAAAGCCTTATGACCTAAAGAATTTCACCATTGCTAAACCACCCAAGTACAATGTGGACCCGGACCCTAATGTAAGTACTAGATGGTTGAATGAAATTGAGGGAGCATTCCGTATTACAAAGACTCCCTCGGAAGATAAAACTCTTTATGGGTCAAGTATGTTGGTGGATCGAGCTAAGTTGTGTAGGATAGTGAAATGGTGAAGTAAGGAGAAGATGCTATGATAAAGATGGATTGGGCCTATTTCAAAGTGGTTATTTTAAGGAGTTTAGATCCGAGGCCGATGTGACTCAACTTAGAAGCGAGTTTATGAATGACTCCCAAGGAAGTATGAATGTGAATGAATTCCGGGTGCGATTTCTTGATAAAGCCCAAAAATGTCCCGAATATTTGAAGGATGACAAATTGTAGAAAGAACACTTTTATCGAAAGCTTCGCAAGAGTATTCGGGAAAAGATTACTCTATTGCAAGTTGATTCATTTACTCAATTAGTGGATGTGGCGAGATGGCATGAAGTTGAACAAGGTATGCCAGATGAAGACTCTTCGAAGAGGAAGGTGGAAC
Organism: Erigeron canadensis; assembly: GCF_010389155.1. Taxonomy (NCBI): domain Eukaryota; kingdom Viridiplantae; phylum Streptophyta; class Magnoliopsida; order Asterales; family Asteraceae; genus Erigeron; species Erigeron canadensis. Next base: position 8,599,804 of record NC_057761.1, read on the forward strand.
AAGGTATGCTCAGGGAGTAGCTCTTCTAGGAGAAATGTTCCTACTTGTACAAATTGTGGAAAACATCATTCTGGATTTTGCCGTTTACCTTCTAAAAAGGGGTGCTTTAATTGTGGCCAACCGGGTCACATTAGCCGAGATTGTAAAGTTGCTCCAAGGAAGCCTACTGTGTGCTTTAATTGTTTCAACGAAGGGCACATGAAAAGTGCTTGCCCATTGTTGTCGGAGGAGGAAAGACAAACGGAGGTAAGAACAGTGAATGAGAAGAAGGTAGCAAAAAAATTAGGAACTCCTAAGGGAAGATCATTCCAAATCTCAGTGGCCCAAGCAAAGGCAACACCCGATGTGGTTTCAGGTACCTTTCTTGTTTATGATACTCCCGCTAAAGTTTTATTTGATTCGGGAGCAAACCGTTCCTTTGTAGCCACCCGATTCACTAAATGTATTCATTTACAATTATCTTTCCTTGAATCCCCTTTGTTAGTGGAAGTAGCGGGGGACCAAACTTATGTGATTAAGAATGTGTATCTAGATTGTAAATTGACTATAAATTTTGAAAACTTTAAAGCCAACCTTATTCCTATGAGTTTAGGAGAATTCGATGTGATTTTGGGAATGGATTGGCTCGGTCAACATAAGGCAAAGATTTGTTGTATTGATAAAAGTGTTCATTTTAAGGCTCCTAACGGTAAAGATATGATCATATATGGTGAAAGGAATCAAGATTCGTTACCGTTGTGTACTTATGCCCGAGCTTCTCGACTTATTTCTCGTGGATGTAAAGGCTTTCTTGCTCATGTTGTTGATCCTATTAAGGAATCTAAATCCTTATCCGAAATTCCGGTTGTCAATGAATTTGTTGATGTTTTTCCCGTTGTCAATCTAAATCCTTTCTTGCTCGTCGAGTTATTTTGATTGCTTGGTTAGAAGCAATTGTTTCTATGACGGGTACGGTAGGAAGTAATTGATAGTTAATAAGGGTTAACAGGTTAATGGTTGGGTACAATCAATAGACATAATTGTTATCTAAATAACTAAAACAATTAATTGGCTAGGAAAGTTATGAAAGGCGTCTTGGGGTACCGGTCTTAGTAATGGAACTAGTTAATTAAGGGAATTTAATAAAGTAACGAACTTGACGGGTACGGGGTGAGTCTTTGTTAGTTCTCGGTTGTAAAATCAACATAATTGAATTGTTTCTTCAAATATATGCAACCTAAATAATGTGTATCATGGAGTCGAAGTGGATGATCTTCTCATCTTATTTGATTTAAAACAAATCTCTTACGATAAATTCTACGGAATTTCTAACTCTTTCAATCAACTAACTTTCAATTTAAAATCAAGATGACGTGGTGTCTTTAAAAACCAAACTCTTTTTAAATTACTTAAAACTCACTAACTCTTATTAGTCTCCGTGGAATGAACCTTTACTTACTTCAATCTATATTACATACGAACGGGTCCACTGCCCGATTGTGTGTGGTAAACGATTCGGAGTATTTATAGGAATTTAATTTAACTAGATTTTCACACATCAACACTCTTCTTCATCAGAAATTCCTTCACGAAAAACTTTCTTTCATACCTTTCTAATCAGAGAATCTTGAGATGCCTTCACAGGCTTAGTTTTTTTCATAGACAACTTCAACAACATCAGCCTCAACATCTTCAGTACCAGCGATCTCATCATTAGAAATGATTTGATCTAAATCAACTTCTTGATCATTTGGAAGATTTTCATCATTGAAAATCGCAGGCAGATCATCCATAGAAGTGGATACCTTATCAAATTCTTCAGCTTCAGCATTCTGCCCATTTTTAGAATCTTGAGCACTCTCAGAAGTATGAGACTCCCCCTGAATTGTTACTACACCTTGAGCTTGAGGTGTTGTAGAAAATGGCATCTCACGGCTCCCAGGTGCATTAGGATCATTGTCTCCATCATCACGACGAGGATTATCAGTTCTACAAGAATGAGTAGGCACATCACTCCCCCTAGATGCCTTTTTCGTATACAATCCAGCGATCAATATCTGGACCAAATTCCGTAAGACTGTAACTTCAAGTTGCAACTCGGAAACATCAGTCTCAAGCTGAGTAATACGTTGAGCATTAGTTATCTCAGTAACATTGGGTAATGAAGAAGGCCTCAGGGGAGAATGCATAGAAGTTGTGGTGTCAGAATCAGAAAACGGCATTGAAGAAGCCACAATAGATGTAACAGGAGATAAATACACCAAAGTATTCTGACGAGCCGTAGCTTTAGACCGTTTGCCGACACGCAACTTTGCAATTACTTTCCCAAAAGATTTGTCAAGTTCAGCAAGTTCGGCAGAAGTAGGTCGATACTCAAAACCATCATCATCATCATCAACATCATCAGAAGCTGTCATCTTACGTTTTCCAACTGGCGACATAAAATCACTTTGCCCAACATCATCAGCAGGAATAAAAACATCATTCGAAACAGAAGAAAAAACTGAACAAGATACTATCTCAGCACATGAAGTAGATAGCATCCCATTAGACGGTCCACCACCAGTGCCACTTGAACCAGGAGTAGAAAAAGCAATATTAGCAAATCCACCATCAGCAGCCCAACGTGTCTGTAATGTTTCAAAATCCCAACCTCCCCCAGAAGGAGGTGTATCTAGTTGCAGATCATCAAATAGACCTCCAGGCGACATGTCTATCCCAGTAAACTCAGGAAGAGGCCCTTTGAGCAAATTATCAATCAACTCACCGATCGGAAGGTCTTCATTCGGCTGTACAATTGCAGCAATAGAAGAACTAAGCATAGCATTTTTCGGTACTTGAACAGTAGTTTGAACAACAACATCATCTAGCCAACCATCAGCACACGGTTCTACATAATGCTCATTAATCAAATCACCAAACAACGGTGTTCGCCAACGTTCAGCAGCAACACCGTTACCCTTAATCTCATGCATGCTATTAAAAATTCGTACCCCGCCAATTTGAAACACCGATAATAGATTACCTTCAGGTTCCAAGGTTGGCAGTCTAAAAGAAATAATTGCTGCAACAAATCTCGGATAAAGTAAAAACTTACTATCCCGTGGATTAGCAGCCATGCTACGAAAATTCTCCCACAAAAATTTAGCCAAGCCAAACTGTGTGTTATAAGTGAGTGCAATCATCAAAGAAAACTCCCGCGCATTCAAAGTTTCTAGGGACTGCTTCTGACCGAAACAGGAAACAATAACATGAGCGAAAAAACGCCACCGTTCAAAGAAACCATGTTTCTTGATACCCTTGTTCTTAGGAATCGAAGAAAGATATCCCATTCTATCTGCAGCACCACTTCGCAAAGTCGAAGGAAAATCAATCCGTGCATCAAACTGAGCCGCATCTCCAAGCTGTAGTGCTTTACTCATCTGATCCATAGTGAATGTCAACACTTGATCCCGAATCCTAGCTTGAAAATATGGGTGCTCCCCAACAGAATGATAAGTAACAGTTTCCCAAAAGTCCCTAATAAAGCGCTCATATACAATCGGGCGCATGGATATCAAATGAGAAATCCGAGAACGGCGAAGAAGTTGCAGCAATGGATGATACTCAACGGGAGTCGAGTCATCCGTATCCAGAATATATGCAGCATTATGAGTAGTAATAAACTTAATCGGACCTTCAGCCGGACCTTCAGCCACTGGAAAACAAACATACGAACAAAAACCAAAATACACAAAAGAAAATATAAGTGAAAAGATATCATATAATTCTTTAAAACACATAGTGCATAAAAAAATTATCATTCAAGTATATATAGATAGCATTTAAAACAATTTTAAAAAAATGAAGTATAAGTGTAATTTAAAATGATTAATAGTATAACCACTTAAATACGTGACACTTAAGAAGGTTAAACGATAAACAAAGTAAAAAAAATTTATCTCAAATTAACTCAGTAATTATCTAAAAATTGCATACTTAATAAATAACCGTGCCAATAATGCAAAGCTGACAAAGTTTCTAGTCCAAATCATACCCAATAATTAACTAGAAAATTTCAACAAGCTTACGGAAAAATCACTTGCTTAAGTCATTATAGAACACACTAAAATCAAAAAATCTTCCAAGATTTAAACTTAAATTACAGTCGGCCAAAATATTTTCTCAAATCATATGCAAGAATGGTCTTAAAAATATTTACATGCTAACACCATAAACTTAAGTATTTCTATACCCCGATAAACAAATAAATTGAAAATGCTAAAAAGCTTACGTAACCACAAAAACCTGCATCTTGTCATGATTGTGTCTTACAAGTCATACCCGTAAAGTTCCAAAATAAGGTGGCAAACTAAACACATATCATCATGGCCAAAGGTAAGAAAATGCTAGAGCCCATAAATAACAAATCTTAAGTCTCGATCATAGAGAAATGGACCTTAAGATCAACGTTTTCTAGCATAAGTCTACATAAACTAAAAACTAAGAATCAAGACTTAAATCATTTATTATAACCAAAAACTCTAACCATGGCAGTTATATCAATCTTTGAACATGCAAAATTCGAAGTCGATGTACAATACATAACCAAGTCCATATTGACAATTAACAATAATAGAATCAATTCGAATTTGGAAACGCCTTAGTTGGTCGAAACTAAAATAGGACAAGCTCGACTCTACAAACTATTAAGCCATACAGATCGAAGAAATATACAGGTTGACAAACCATATTAAATCGCATATATGAACAAGTTACAAATCGAACAAAACATGGAGAGGTCGAACGCAACTTATAATATCAAGATCGAGCTTAACTAATATCACCATAATCAAATTCATATCAGCCCCAAGTAGACTTAATCTATACTAAACTTAAAGAAACTTAGTTCAGCAACAAGATTAATAGTGACTTGGACTATGCGTAAGACTGTGAACGATGAACTAAAAATCAATGACTTAGATCAGTTACCATAAATTCTAACCATGTCAGATTTAGCAAAATTCGATGTCGACATACAATAAAGAACCAAGTCCAAATTGACCATTCGTACCTTAAAAGACTCTAATTCAACCTTAAGATGATCACAACTAAAACTTGGTCACAAAAGGAATCTGGCCACAAGATGCATCTCACAGCAAGCCTTAATCTTGTTTTAATAAATGTATGCATTATTAAAAAAAATCTAGACACATGATCTTTCAAGTTCAAAAGTATACAATGAGTTTGATAAACTAAACACACGCAAAACTTGAGCAGCCATGAACAAATCCATTGATAATTATCGAGCATGTAATTAAATCAAATAAACATAAATTTGACGAGCCACGGATTATCAAATTTCATGCATGAACAAGTTATCACACTACGCATTATCAAATTGCAAGTACATCACATACAAGAAACAAAAAATGCAAATGCGACAAGCCATATAACGGTCGTACGCGACCCATGAACAGCCAAACAATCTCAACTCGTCAGGCCACAAATCGACATACATCAATATAACAATGAGCCTAATGAGGAACCTACACTACAGAAGAAACAAGTAGCTCACCACCAAATTCATCTAGTGTTAAGAAAAATAAGCAGCACAAAGATGATGCACAATAAAGCAATGCACGTGTGTGGAGCAATGTAAATAAAACTAATATTACAGTATTAGTTAAAGTTTGTTAATATTAGTTGGAGTTTGTTAGAGGTTGTTAGAATTTGTTAGAGTTTGTTAGAGGTATTTAAACAGTTAATTATATAGATATAGGAATTATATCTATACGTACTTTGTATATATAAAGTTGATCTACAAGTCATTGTAATTAGATTTTGATGATCAATACAAAATATTTCCCAAACTCTCTCAATATCTCGATATAGTATCAGAGCATTTCACATCAAAATCTCACATAATCCGCCATTAATCCTTCAATTTCACCTTCAATCCATCATCAATTTCTCAAATCCACCTTCTATCCGCCATCAATTTCTCAAATCCACCTTCAATCCGCCATTAATTTCTCAAATCCACTTTCAATCCGCCATCAATTTTCTCAAATTCACCTGAGTTTAAAGAAATTTCAAAATCCTGCAATAACCGCCATTAAAATCAATCAAAGGAACTTGGAAATTAGGTCAAAATGCCAGAAATAGGAGAAACAGCAGGAAATCAATCAGGAGCAGCTGAGGATGTGAACTCCACTACTCATCCACTCTACTTTCATTCAAATGATCATCCAGGTTTAATTTTGATCTCTAAGAAACTAATTGGATCTGAAAATTTTAGTCCATGGAAAAGATCCTTGTCAATTGCTTTAAGTGCTAAGAATAAACTGAAAATTGTGAAAGGTGAATATGAGGTGCCTGAAACTGGTTCTACCCTAAGGCCTCATTGGGAAAGGGCAAATGACATGTTAATATCATGGATTCTAAACACAGTATCTGAAGAAATTAGCAATAATCTGAGTTTTGTTGATAATGTGTCTGCACTATGGAAGGAATTGAAAGATCACTATGAACAACTAGATGGCCATAGGATTTATCAACTTAGCAATGAAATTGTTGAACTGAAACAAGGAAACACTTCTATGGAAGTCTATTATCACAAACTGAAACAAGGAAACACTTCTATGGAAGGCTTTAGAAGCACCACATGCATGTACTTGCAAATGTACTTGTGAAAATGGCAAGACAAATGGTGAAAGGGACCAAAGGAAAAGACTCATTCAATTTCTGATGGGACCAGATGAGAGCTACATAAATATCAGGGGACAAATCTTGTTAATGCAGCCATTACCACAAACATCAAAAGCATATTCAATGTTAAGACAAGAAGAGAAACAGAGAATTACTCACAAACCAACACATCTGACCATGCCAACTGCACTAAATACCATGAATAAATCCACCTATAATTAGCAAAAGGTTAATAATCCACAAGTCAAGGTTGCAATACAAGGAATTCAAATGAATGAAAGGAGGACCACTTTCAAGACAGGGATAATATGTTCTAGCTGCAATAGGGAAGGTCACTACAAGTCTGAATGTTACAGGATTGTTGGTTATCCTGTTGGGCATCCTCTGCATAACAAGTTTCAACCACTGCAGAAACCAAATCAGCACAAACAACATGCTTACTACAACAAAGGAAGAACTGTCAATCTGGCCATGACAGAAGAAGACACCCCTCTGCAACAATCTGAATCTGCAACCCATGCAAGAATGGACCAACTTCAAAACCAGTTGAATCAAGTCCTGTTAATGTTGCAGAATAACAATGGTACCTTAACTCACTCAGATATCCATCAAGCCACAATGGCAGGTATAAGACTTGTCCTTGCTGCTCATATTTCCATTGCTTTAGGTGTCTGGATAACAGATAGTGGTGCAACTGACCATATTTGCAATAAATTGTCACTTATGCACAGCATAAAGAAAATGAACAGAACCCATATATGTGACCATTCCTGATGGTAGTAGTGTCCTTGTCACTTTCATTGGCTCAATCTATATCAATGAGGACCTTACACTACATGATGTGTTCTACATACCAACATTCACCTATAACCTCATTTCTATGAGTAAAATCCTTTACACCACACACTCTGCAGTTATTTTCACTGCTAATAGCTGCATTTTTCAGGTTCATAAAGGCTCCACCACTCATGCAAAATTCTGTGGAGGACTCTATATCTTACCCATCCAATCTCCAAAATCCAATCTCATTCGATCTGCAGCTCTGACCAGCACTAGTGATGTAGCAACATGGCATGCCAGGCTGGGTTACTCATCTTTTCCTGTCATCAAACAAATCAAAAATATTTCTTTTTCTACCTCTTGTAATCAATTGAATAAATGTGTTGTATGTCCTTTAGCTAAGCAGCATGTTCTTCCTTTTAGTCTGAGTGATTCTTATGCAAAATCTTTGTTTGACCTTGTTCATATGGATTCTTGGGGTCCATATAGGCATCCAACTGTGAATAAATGTACCTATTTTCTCACCATTGTTGATGATCACTCAAGGGCCACCTGGACCTATCTTCTTCCCACCAAAACTCATGTCACCACTACTATCAAAGCATTCTATCAATATGTACTAAATCATTTTGGAAAATCCATCAAAACTGTCAGAAGTGACAATGGTCTTGAATTTGTTAACTCTTAACTAAACAGTTTCTTTCAATCTGTTGGTATTCTTCATCAAACCTCTTGTCCATACACTCCTCAGCAAAATGCTAGAGTTGAGAGAAAACATAGACAACTCCTTGAAATGGCAAGATCAATTCAATTCCAGGCCAATTTTCCTACACACCTTTGGGGTTACTGTATTTTAGCAGCCACTTACTTAATAAATAGACTGCCTTCCACTATACTACAACACAAAAGTCCTTTTGAGATTCTCTACAACAAACCTCCTATTCTCACTCATCTAAGAATCATTGGTTATCAAGCTTATGCCTATCATCACACCACTGATACATTTGCACCAGGGGCAACACCATGTGCTTTACTTGGTTACCCCCATAACCAAAAGGGTTATCTTTTATATGATCTCACAACTCACAAAGTTTTCTCAAGCCGAAATGTTACTTTTGATGAAACAAAATTTCCTTTCAAAACAGTTTCCAAACCATCACCACCGCCTCAATCTTTCATTGATATCACTTATACTCCTTCAGTCATTCCACCAAGTCCTTTCTAACTCAATCCTCCACAAATTCACCATCTAATGATCGATCCTCTGTCCCTATTTCTGAAAGCTCACCACAAATAAACACTCACATCACTGAAGAACAAACGCAACCTCAACCTCAGCCAAATGGACCAACTCCACAACCCCCTCTCACTACCAGAACCTCAAACAGAATCAAACAACCATCAGTCAAACTCAAGGACTTCATTTGTCCAAAATCAAAGCATCATATAGCCAATTCCATCACCTATTCCAATCTCTCTCCTTACTCACTTCACTTTGTGCACAATGTAGATAAGGCAGTTGAACCACATACCTTTATTCAAGCCTCTAAAGATCCTAAATGGATGGAGGCAATGGCAAATGAAATACAAGCTTTGGAACAAAATAATACATGGAAACTTGTTACCCTACCACATGATAAGAGTCCAATAGGTAGCAAATGGGTATACAGGATAAAATACAAGGCAGATGGCTCAATTGAAAGGTACAAGGCCAGGTTAGTGGCCAAAGGTTACCATCAATAAGCAGGAATTGATTACAATGAAACATTTGCCCCTGTGGCAAAGATGGTCACAATCAGAACACTCCTTGCTGTCACCATTCATCACAACTGGATAATTGAGCAGTTGGACATCAACAATGCCTTTCTACATGGAGATCTTCACGAAGATGTCTATATGTCCCTTCCTTAAGGCTACACAAGGGATGTGCCACCAAACACAGTTTGTAAACTCATTAAGTCTCTTTGTGGACTGAAACAAGCAAATAGGCAGTGGTTTGATAAGCTAACCACTTATCTCAAAACTCTGGGTTTCACACAAAGCTATGTTGACACCTCTCTATTTATCTACAAGAAGGGATCCATCTTCACTGGCTTACTCATCTATGTCGATGACATCATCATATTTGGTAATAATCAGGATCATATCAAGACAGTCAAAGCACAACTGCATCAACAATCCAGCATCAAAGACCTTGGCTCTCTTCATTACTATTTAGGAATTGAATTTCTCAGAAATTCTTCTGGTATTATAATGTCACAAAGAAAGTATGCTTTAGAACTCCTACAAGTAGCTGACCTTCTCAATTCAAAACCCACAGCCACCCCTCTAAATCCAAATGACAAGCTCAATCACACTGATGGAGAACCCATTTCTGATCCTACCACTTACAGAACACTAGTGGGTAAACTCATCTACCTTACAATCACTAGACCTGACTTGGCCTTTGCAGCACAAACATTAAGTCAGTTTCTTCAACTGCCCAGAACTTCTCATCTTAAAGCACTAATGAAGACACTTAGATACATTAAACTCTGCCCAAGTCAAGGATTATACTTTCCTGTCAACAATTCTCTTATATTAGCAGCATATTGTGATAGTGACTGGGCCAGCTACCCATATTCAAAAAGATCTATATCTGGTTCAGGTATATTTCTGGGCTCTTGTCTCATCTCTTGGAAGTCAAAGAAGCAAAGTGTTGTTTCCAGATCGTCCACTTAAGCTGAATACAGATCTCTAGCTGATACAACTTGTGAGATCACATGGATCAAATGTCTCCTGCAAGATCTTAATGTCCCAACTTCTTATTCTATACCAGTGTTTTGTGACAACTCATATGCTTTAGCTTCAACCTCTAATCCTGTCCAACATGCCCGAACTAAGCACATTGAGATTGATTGTCACTTTGTCAGAGATAAGATCAAATCAGGGGTCATTCATCCCACATTTATTCCCTCAACTGCTCAGCCTGCTGATATATTTACCAAAGCTCTCTCCAGACCCCTACATTACAATTGTCTATGCAAGTTAGGCATTTGTGATGCATACACAATGCCTACTTGCGGGGGGGATAATGAGGAACCTACACTGCATAAGAAACAAGCAGCTCACCACCAAATTCATCTAGTGTTAAGAAAAATAAGCAGCACAAAGATGATGCACAATAAAGCAATGCACGTGTGTGGAGCAATGTAAATAAAACTAATATTACAGTATTAGTTAAAGTTTGTTAATATTAGTTGGACTTTGTTAGAGGTTGTTAGAATTTGTTAGAGGTAGTTAAACAGTTAATTATATAGATATAGGAATTATTTCTATACGTACTTTGTATGTATAAAGTTGATCTACAAGTCATTGTAATTAGATTTTGATGATCAATACAAACTATTTCCCAAACTCTCTCAATTTCTCGATAGAGCCAAAACTGAGTTACGCGTATGTATCAAATAATTAATCAAACTTGAATCTTGTTACAAGTCCATCATACGCTTCAATAAAGACATGACCACAATTCAAATCTTCAATAAAATTCAGAGAAGGCGAAGCCAAATCCAAACAATATGAAGATTCAAACAAGACAAGTCTGAATCAAAAACGTAAGACCTATAACAAGACTTATCGCGGGCTTATGAAACAAATTTCGAACTCGTCACAAGTTCTAAAATCCAGTCGATCAGTCACATAGATTCAAATAAAGCATTACCGAATTCAAAAACAATCCGAACAAATTCAATAAGGCTAAGCCAAATCAAAATCACTCGAAAAGAATTCAAAGAAGGTAAGCCACAATTCAAAACAAGTGACAAGTAAACAAGTTTTGCAAGAACAAAAATCATCTTGGCATATTCAAACACTTAGTTACAAACTTTTCGAAAATAATCCAGTTCCATCCACCCGTATTCATAATGCAATAAGTCCAACTTGTGTAGAATAAAATCTTTTCTGAAACATTGTTTTACTTATAAAACAAACTAGAAAAGACAAAACCAAAAAGTGACTATACAAGAATAAAGAATGAATATAAATATACTTACTTGAAAAGATCAGGATAAATTTTTATATGTTTACAAAACAAAAAAAAAACCGTGATGAAAGAATTATGCCAACTATGTGTATATCAGACAAAATACGGTTGATGTAATATGTGAGGACAGGCTTAGGTCAAAAAGTAACCTCCTTATATACTGAAGTATAAACCGTCCCTTCTTAAGGAGATTTAAGCCCAAATAGAGTTTATAAGTCAAACTTGGCCCATTTGACTTAAAAAATTCGGCCACCCCAAAACATTACACCATTCTAACCTAATATGCATCCCGAAGTAATTTTAATATGCATCCCTTTAGTCAAAATTGGCCCTTTCATTACACCCATCTCGAGCATATATGATGGCAAATAGCAGCTAATCCTGCAAAAATAGATTAAAGAGTAACAACCATAATTTTGATATTTATGCTCAATCAAAGTCACCAAATTCAAAAGATTGGTAAACAAAGTTCATCAAAGTTTAATTTTCTAAATTTTCAAGCATTTTGAATTCATCACCATTTATGATCACCCTTTTTTCTTATAATAATTTCAAAAACCAAATAGACTTTAGGCTAAGGCAGCCCATTCGAGCTAAAATCAAACTCAACCCATTGGCCAACTCGTATCACACGAGCGCTAGACCAAATGTGAGTTTGTGACACCATTATGCTCGTAAAGTTAAAATAAATGAAGTTGAGTATAGACCAATTTTATTGGTGAAAAAGTATGTAAGATCCAAAACAAAAATTTCAAAAACTCATTAAAAAGTTTAGTGACAAACCTTTTAATTATACAAGTTTTTTTTTCCAGAAATTTAAAAAGGAATATAATTTCAAAAGCTAATTAAAAAATTTAATTAAAAACCTTTTAAAACAAGCTTTTCAGAAATTAACTAAGACTTTAATCGAATTATTTAATAAAAAAATTATTCAACGAAGATCAGTTTTTCAACATAGATATGAGATATCTTACCAATTGCTTAACACAGAATGATGTTCATCCGTAACGATCTTTCATAGCATAAGAAACACCAAATGTACTTATTATAATATAATGATAAATAAATAAACAATCAATACAAATAAATAAACTTTTGGTGAGAGTCACTACGAAAACAATCAGATTAGCACTTTAAGTCAAGTTTGCACAGAGAAATACAATTCTCTTTGTTATTATTAGTATAACCAATAATCCAAGACGATTACCGATATAATTGTCCTTTTAAACACTCGGCTCTTCCAGTTCCCACGGACACTTTCGATATACCCGGGCCAAGGATCTACCCATGTAACCAAGGTAACTTACTAATGACCAAATTATTAGTTGCGCACTTGTGTGTTCCACAGCTAGATATACCCTTACAATCTAGGGATGAGTTCAAATTTCCATATGAAAAGAATATATGAGTATTACATCCTTGCAACATAAGACATCCTTAATAATTAAAGCACGTACTTTAATTAAGGTCAGAGTATGTCAAGCGCTGAAGCAGTGCTGGTTGCCAAAGACAGAGGTGAACAGGTTGAGGCATCACACCTCGCAGAGAGACATAACTTTGACAGTGACCCTTTAGTGAAACCCAACACTACTCCAGAAGGATTGCATGAATGCTCACACATCACTACTCCTTCATAGATGTAAAAGCACGAGCCCTGATAGAGAGCATAGGCGAGTACACCCTCGGATGGCCCATATACCCAATTAACATAAAAATCAAACGCAATCTATTTCGTAAGAATTAAGGACCAGTCTCACTTAATGAGCTGGCATTCAAGGCCATATACCTAGCATGTTCCCCACATGTACATTGTTAAACTCGAACAATATTAATTAAGTGGAAAACCTTGGTGCTTTGTGCCTATCGATACATCATATGATGAAGTCATTGGTCAAATCAACTTTAAGTTAAAAATTAAGGTGCAAACCAGCTGCTAATATCTCGTCATCTTGAACCTTTCTAAGATATCATAAACGTATTTCGTCTGATGGATGAAAATGCCATCCTTTTTCTGATCAACTTGCAATCCCAAGAAGAAACTTAATTCCCCCATTGCACTCATCTCAAAAGCTATAAGACAAAATCCCAAACACATGCTCAACAAAGATCATCTACAGTTTAATCGACTTTCAACCCTAGTCTATAATCATCATCTGATTCATCTGAATCACGTAATTTATAATCAGGTGCCTTTGATCCAAAAATTAGGCCAGACACATGTCACACGGATTCAAAACCAGAAAGATACCATGATTGAACTCTGTCAAAACTTAATGATCTTCTTTATTTCAAGCAACCCAAATTTTGTATAGAAAACATGGAAGATTATAAATTTTTATCCCCCCATTTTCTCTACAAAATTCTTAAAACAGCTAGCATGTTTGTTTTTGGTTTCAGCTAATCTCTCATTTTTATCTTCCTCCCATGGTTGTTCACATATGTAATCAAGAGGTAACCCAATAACTCCTTGTCAGAACAACCTTTTTGGCCTGATCTTGAATTTTCCCTAAGATTTCCCAGAATCTTCTATAGAAGATAGACCTCGAGCCATCAATGTTTCAAAAGCATAAGTATAGAACCTAAAATCGACCAAGCTTACAAGTCCCAAACTCGAATACGGAATTTCAAACCAAAACTCAAATGAGTTTTCAAGTTCAAAACTCAAACAAGTTAGACCTAAGCTTAACCAAGATTACAAGTTCCTTAGTTCAAGGATAAGTTCGGAACCTAACGATTGTTCAAAGTCTACAAGTCCAAAACTCGAAAGACACATTTCAAACCTGAACACAAGTGACTTTATGAGTACAAAACATAGTCGGAGAATTTCAGACCTAAACTTGAGAAAAACCGAAAAAATTTGTTACCCAATGAAACCGAACTAGACCTTGGTCGAACATACCATAAAAACCAAAACACAAAAACCGTAACGTTGTAAGAACTTAAGATTGTTTAAGTACACAAGTTCAAAATTCGAAAGACGAAGCTTCAAATCCGAGCTCAAGAAAGTTTTGAATTCAAAAACCACGTCTAAGAGTTTCAAAACTTTTACCTTAAAACCAAACCTTCGAAATCCTTACAAATGAATCGATTGGTTTTTATAGGACAAGGAACCGAAACTTGAGTTTGAACGAGCGGTAAGAAGTTGGTCGAAACTTGAGTTAGAACGGTAAGAAGGTCGAAACTTGAGTTGGTCGAAACCGAGAAGTTTACTTGATCAGTAAGAAGGTCGAGCTAGACCTTGGTCGAGCTAGACCTTGGTCGAAACTTGAGTTTGAACGAGCGGCTCACAATTGTTGAAATTCTAACCCCGAACCAATACACGATCCAAAGCTCTGATACCAATTGAAAGTCCCTTAGCCACCAGATCTACGAGATTAGATAACTAGTGTTTAACTGCGGAAAGTCTCGAACACTAGCAATCAACAATGTTCGGTAAACCGAAAACACGAACAATATATGAATGGAATAACGGAGCCTTGTGTTAATTCGGTAATAACGATTACAATTAACACACGAGCTTATGAAAACCGAAAATACGCACTAGAGAGATTCACCTTAAGCATAAGGTTTAATCTCCTATTTATACTAATCTAATATGGACCGAACCTATACCTCAAGACACGAATCCATGAATATTTCGGCCCATTGAGGTCTAGCTAGACCTCCAAGGTCGACCTAGACCAATCCTAGATCATCCTAGACCAATCTAGTTACCGATTATGAATAACTTGGTCGTTCATGACCTTATTACATATAAAATAAAACGTTTAACTAATTACATATACAAAAATAATCAAGACAACATTTCTTGGATGCGGTTGTCACAAGGCTATGCTCCAACAAAGACTTTTTGAAGAGGAAAGTGGAAAAAAGTGATTCTCCGAATAAAAAGTTCCGACCAAGTGGAAGCTCAGGGAGTAGCTCTTCTAGGAGAAATGTTCCTACTTATACAAATTGTGGAAAATATCATTCTGGATTTTGCCGTTTACCTCCTAAAAAGGGGTGCTTTAATTGTGGCCAACCGGGTCACATTAGCCGAGATTGTAAATTGCTCCAAGGAAGCCTACTGTGTGCTTTAATTGTTTCAACGAAGAGCACATGAAAAGTGCTTGCCCATTGTTGTCGGAGGAGGAAAGACAAGCAGAGGTAAGAAGGGTGAATGAGAAGAAGGTAGCAAAACAAGTAGGAACTCCTAAGGGAAGATCATTCTAAATCTCAGTGGCCCAAGCAAAGGAAACACCCGATGTGGTTTTAAGTACCTTTCTTGTTTATGATACTCCCGCTAAAGTTTTATTTGATTCGGGAGCAAACCGTTCCTTTGTAGCCACCCGATTCACTAAATGTATTCATTTACAATTATCTTTCCTTGAATCCCCTTTGTTAGTGGAAGTAGCGGGGGACCAAACTTATGTGATTAAGAATGTGTATCTAGATTGTAAATTGACTATAAATTACGAAAACTTTAAAGCCAAACTTATTCCTATGAGTTTAGAAGAATTCGATGTGATTTTGGGAATGGATTGGCTCGGTCAACATAAGGCAAATATCTTTTGTAATGATAAAAGTGTTCATCTTAAGGCTCCTAACGGTAAAGATATGATCATATATGGTGAAAGGAATCAAGATTCGTTACCGTTGTGTACTTATGCCCGAGCTAGTCGACTTATTTCTCGTGGATGTAAAGCCTTTCTTGCTCATGTTGTTGATCCTATTAAGGAATCTAAATCCTTATCCGAAATTCCGGCTGTCAATGAATTTGTTGATGTTTTTCCCGATGATCTACCGGGTCTTCCTCCCGATAGACAACTTGATTTCAAAATTGATCTTATTCCGGGTGCAACACCTATTCCTAAAGCCCCCTATCTTCTTGCTCCAACGGAAATGCGTGAAATGATGGAGCAACTCCAAGAACTTCTTGATAAGGGTTTCATACGCCCAAGTAGTTCTCCATGGGGTGCTCCCGTCTTGTTTGTGAAAAAGAAATACGGTAGTTTAAGAATGTGTATCGATTACCGTGAGCTCAATAAAGTTACCATCAAGATTGATTTTTGTTCGGGTTATCACCAACTTAAAGTTTGTGAAGAAGATGTCCCAAAGACCGCGTTCAGAACCCGTTATGGTCATTATGATTTTTTAGTCATGCCTTTTGGTTTGACTAATGCTCCCGCGGCTTTTATGGACCTTATGAATCGGGTTTGTCGTCCTTTTCTTGATAAGTCCGTAATTGTTTTTATTGACGATATTTTGATTTATTCTAAGAATCAAACCTATCATGAAAGACATCTTCGTGAAATTCTTGAAACACTTCGTCGAGAAAAGTTATATGCAAAGTTTTCTAAATGTGAACTTTGGCTGCGAGAAGTACAATTTCTCGAACACGTAGTTAGTCAAGAAGGCATTAAAGTTGATCCGGCAAAAATTAGTGCCATCATGAAATGGGAATCTCCTAAATCCCCGACGGAAATTCGAAGTTTTCTTGGTTTAGCGGGGTATTATCGTCGTTTTATTCAAGATTTTTCCAAGATTGCCTCGCCTCTTACCAAATTAACTCGGAAAAATGAAAAGTTTGAATGGAAAAGTGAGCAAGAAAGTGCATTTCAAACTTTAAAAGAAAAATTGAGTCAAGCTCCCATTCTTACTTTACCGGATGGAATTGAAGATTTTGTGGTATATTGTGATGCTTCATTTAATGGTCTTGGGTGTGTTCTCAAGCAACGAGGGTGAGTCATAGCTTATGCATCAAGACAATTAAAAATTCATGAGAAGTCTTATCCCGTTCATGATTTGGAGCTTGCGACGGTTGTTTTTGCATTAAAAATTTGGCGTCATTATTTGTATGGCGTTAAATTTTCCATTTATTCCGATCATAAGAGCCTTAAATATTTCTTTGAACAACGTGATCTAAATAACCGTCAACGGAGGTGGTTAGATTTGTTAAAGGACTATGATTGTGAAATTTTATATCATCCCGGAAAGGCTAATGTGGTAGCCGATGCTTTGAGTAGAAAAAGTTCTCATTTTTCTATTCGTGTTTCACCCTTGTGGGTAATGATTACCAATGACTTCATGGAGCGTATAAAAGAAGCACAAGAAGAAGCATTACAACATGACCCTAAACAAGAGAGAATTAAAGGGCAATTAGAACATTTCTCTAAAGATTCTCGTGGTCTCATGACTCGTTATGGAAGAATTTGGATTCCAATTTCATGTACTTTAAAAGAAACTCTCCTTGATGAAGCACATAAGTCCAAATATTCCATTCATCCCGGTGCAACGAAAATGTATCATGATTTGAAAGTTGATTATTGGTGGCCGAGTATGAAACGTCATATAGTCAAGTATGTGGAAAGATGTTTAACTTGTTTGCAAGTTAAAGGGGAACATCAAAAACTATATGGGAAGCTTCAACCACTTGACATTCCTCAATGGAAATGGGAACACTTGACTATGGATTTTATCACCAAACTTCCCAAGACTCCTAAGCATCAATTTGATGGTATATGGGTAATTATAGATCGATTGACAAAAAGTGCTTTATTTTTACCCATTCGTGAGTCATCATCTTCCGAAGTGCTAGCTGATATATATGTAAAGGAAGTTGTAGCCCGGCATGGCATTCCTATCTCCATTGTCTCAGATAGAGATACAAGATTCACTTCTCATTTTTGGAAGAAATTTCATGAAGATATGGGTACTAAGTTATATTTTACTACCATATATCATCCTCAAACGGACGGGCAAAGTGAAAGAACCATTCAAACATTAGAGGACATGTTGCGTGCATTTATTATTGATTTTGGAGGGTCATGGGATGTGCATTTACCTTTAGCCGAATTCTAGTATAATAATAGTTATCATGCTAGCATAAAAATGCCTCCGTATGAAATGCTATATGGTAGAAGATGTCGAACTCCCATTTATTGGGGAGAAGTAGGACAACGAGAATTAGGTGGAACCGATGTAGTGCTTGAAACTACTCAAAGGATAGATGAAATTCGTGAAAAACTCAAGGCCGCTCAAGATAGACAAAAATCATATGCCGATGTTAGGAGAAGACCTATTGAATTCGCGGTTGGTGATCAAGTCATGTTAAAGGTATCTCCATGGAAAGGTTTGCTAAGATTTCGTAAACGTGGAAAATTAAGTCCACGGTTTATAGGCCCATTTCGAATTATAGCCCGAGTTGGTAAATTAGCATACCAATTGGAGTTACGGAAAGAATTATCCCGAATTCATAATACTTTTCATGTGTCTCAACTCCGAAAATGTCTTATTGATGATGCAACAAGTGTTCCTTTGCATGAAATAGAATTAGACAAAAAGTTAACTTATGTGGAGGAACCGGTTGCTATTGTGGAAGAAGAGTTGAGAAAAATAAATAATAAGACGGTATGGACATTTAAGGTACAATGGAAACACCATAAGAGCTCGGAGTATACTTGGGAAACCGAGCATGACATGTTGGTGTATTACTCGTCTTTACATATGGCTTGGATCACGGGGACGTGATTAATTCTGAGTGGGGGAGATTTGTAACACCCCAATAATTTTAAGGTAATAGAAAATTAACCTTTTTATAGTTTTAACATTAAATTAATTTCCTAGTATTTTGTTTTAGGATAAGGGGTTAATTTAGTTGGAACTTTAGTGGATAGCGAGTAAAAATACCCATTTATATTTTTATTTACGTGGCAAAGAGGGGGGGGAATAGCCCAGCCACTTTTGCTTGACGAATCATTAGTCTAATTTCTCTCAAAAGCTTTAATCTTCCACCACATTCTAAATCCTTCCAATTCAAAAGCAAATTTTCTTCTCAATCCCTTTAATCAATCTTCCAAGTGATTTAACAATAACAATAATAATCATTAATCTTCAAGAAGCAAAAATTGAAAAGTTAGAGTTGTGTTTTTGGATGGTGGTGGCTGAATTTAAAAGAGAAAAAGGGAAAAAAGGGGAATTTTAATTCAAGTCCAAATTATTGAATTCTTGAGGTATTGATTTTCTTAACCTACTTCTAGTTCCTTTTATTAAATTAGGGTTCTTAATCATAGAAATTGGGGGTTTTATTATTTGAGGTTTTCAAGTAAAGCCCTAATCAATCTGATTGAGAAATTGATAATTTGATTGAAAAAGTATGTTGATAATGAAAGCCCCCCATAGTAAGAGCTTTATAATTGGTGGTATTTGGCTAGTAGATATAGTATGAAGCTTTACTATGAGAATTTGATTTTTAGAAGGTTTTGAATAAGCCAAACACCATGAAGCTAGAGTTATGGTGAAATTAGTTAGATGATTGTGAAAGAATTGAGTTATTGAACTCATAAAGATAAATATGTTGAATTATGTATAGGTGGTGAAGATCAATTTGTGGAGTCTAATAACCGTACATTGTCAAATAGCCAATATCAAGGTGAGTACATATGTATGTGTCTATAGTTGTGATATGAAGGGCATAGATGAATAAATTTCTATGTCCCAATTGTATGTTGATTGAGTAAGACTAATAGATAATGATATACCTACTAGCATATATGGAGTGTAAGACTAGTAGATGATGAGATACCTACTAGCATACCTTGGCTTTGTGTAAGACTAGTAGATAATGAGGTACCTACTAGCATATATCCTTGGCCAAATAGAAGTAACATGATCATGATTTGTTTGTTGTTGTTTTAATTGTTAAGTGAATGGCTTAAATTGTTATATGCACTTGGTTTTGTATAGTTAGATATTGATCATATTCATATGTATTCACTAAGCAAATTGCTTATATTTTAGTTCTTTAAATTTTCTTATAGGTAGTAGTAGTAGCAAGGAAAAGGAGGTGATCACGTGAAGTTAAAGTTGGAGTTTGTTGAACATTGGCTTGAAGTTGGGCAACTTGGGTAATTGTTGATAGACTATCCCTAATAACCATGATGGCTCATGATACAATGTTCTTTTGGTTTAACTTATTTTAGGATAAAATTTCTGGAATTTGATTTGCAAATGGTTCACATGGTGTTTAAAGGTTGACATGATCGTTTTGCTTTGAAAGATCGTTTTGGGCGAATGACTCGTTTGGTCGTTTTAATGTATATTTCAATGGTTAAGTTTTTAGATCTATCAATTATGTTGTAATATATGATTTTACTCATTTTGGTGTTTTGGTTTAAAGAATTTGTAGCATGAAAAGTGAAATATGGATTTTTGGCTAAAATGGAATTGTGTAGGTCGGACCATAAATTTACGGTCCTTGTAATTTTGAGTTGTTTTCAAACAGGGACGAAAAAAATCTAATAGCAAATTACAGTGCAAATTTTACGGCTAGTTGTAATTGAGCCATAAATTTACGGTCCTGAATCATAAATTTACGGCCAGCACAAAAAAATAAAATAAAATAAAATAAAATTTGGTTTTTAATTTAATGAGTTTGGTTCTTACATTTACTTGATAAGTTATAATTTTGCTAAAATTGAATGGGATGATTAAAAAGATATAATTGTAAAATAGTCATTTTTAATCTTCTGAACTCAAAGAGCATAAAAATGTTATATTTTCACTACTCACTACAACAAAAATGTCAATTGCTTACATTTTTTTCCTCGCAATTTTAAAAGGTGTTGAAAAATATGATAATTTGTTGACATTTAAATTGTATAAAAAAAATCTCACACTTAAAATAGTGAAAAAAATTAAAAATGTCATATTTTTTTCACAAATATAAATATATAAATAAAATGTTCATGCTTAAAAGTGTGAAAAAAATGTCAAACATTTTCAGTTAATTTGTCACACTTAAATTCCTCGCATTTCTTCTCTTGTGTGAGAAAATTTGGTGTCACAAATTACTTTAACACTTTTAGGTGTGAACAATTATATACTTTTACATATTTAAAAATGTGACTTTTAATTTGTTGCTACATATATAATTGTGAAAATATTCTAATTCTTTGACTTTATTCACACTTTCAAGTGTGAGTTCTTTTCACACATTTATAAGTGTGAACAAATTATCAATTTTTTAAATATTTTTAAAAATTAAAAAAAATAAGTGTTAATAAATAACATATTTGTTGCAAGTGTCTTTTGTTTTTGTTTTTTTCTTGTAAAACTCAAAAACATAAAATATATGACATTTTTCATATTTTTTTTTCTTTATTTTTATTTCATTTTTCATTTTAGTTTCTTTTAAAGAAAAAAACTCGAGAAGTGTTAGTTTTATAGAGCAAGATAAACTACAAGAAGGGGGTTAACATATGGAAGAAAAGCTAAAGCCACGCATGTTCACCACGTATTCCCCAAAAGGTGATTTCTTATGACACGTGTCAATACAACTAAGAGCATAGTCAACATTGATCGTATGTACTACTACTTTTTGTGATATTATACATCATCACATCTGATCACAAGCCATATTGCATATTGGCATATTTGCAACTTAATTTATAAAAAATTCTCATAAGTGGGTCTACTAAAAATGTTTTCTCCAAGATTAATATGTATCTACGCTTCTTTGCTTGTTTATGCCTTCCTCTTGCTACCCACCCCTGGCTTCTCTGGTATATGCTGCTCTCTATTGCATACTCTCTCTATAAAATCTAGTATAACGTGATATTGTTTTTGTTGTTTTTTGATATATAGACAGATGTTTTTATTTTTTAGTTACCGTGATATTGTTTTTGTTGTTTTTTTGTTTCTATAAAAGCTAGTATAACGTGATATTATTTTTGTTGTTTTTTTTTTGTTTTTTGATATATAGGTATTGATTCCATTGTACTACCTGGGTCCTTTATTTTGTTACCGGTCTCTTTAACATGAGCTATCAGGGTTAATTTGATATAGAGAGCTTCCTAACACGTTCGCTCTATAGAATATTGTACATGGTGTATTGGTGTTATGTAGCATTTGATACCCTATTGACATTTGGGTTAATAACTTTGTAATTAATCTGGTAGTGATGGATTTTAAAGGATTTGGTTTTTGGTTGTTGAGAGGGTAAGGATGTGAAGCTCCTAAACGAAATGCCATGAAGGCCTCGATGAAGAATTAAAACCATCGGGTCACGAGAATTACTCTTTAATTTAGTGTAAACATATATTTGTTCAATAGGTTTGACGTAACCTAAGATGGATTAGGTTACCAGCAAATTAGATACATATCACATAACAAGTATGTAAAGATACCGAATACCTTCCAAAATAAGCGAGGAATGGTTTTGGATTTTGTAAAGGACACTTTAACATTACTTCTATAAATCAAGTGCACTAATAAATTATGTCGTCTCTAATATGATTACAGAAAGATGTGCACATGATAGATATCAAAATGACTTAATTAATCTGATTTGCAGATGAAGAAGACAATCTTCTACAAGGAATCAATAGTTTTCGCCAATCCAGGAACTTAGCAGCGTTGACTAAGAATGACAACGCCAATTGCGTGGCTGATGAAATCGCAGAAGCATTGGAACATAAAGCATGCAGCTCCATGGCAGGTCCAAGCATCATTACAAGCACCCAACCTCGGTATGCAGACTATTCTGAAATAGTAAAGAAATGCGACATTGACATTAACACTACTGCCGATGGTGTCATTTTGCCTGTATGTGTGCCAAAACGGGTCCCAACTCTTGTGCTCACAAACTATACGCAATCATCATACGCTAGCTATCTGAACAATTCGAGGTATAGTGAAGTTGGAATCGGCAAGGAGGAGGATTGGGTGGTAATGGTGTTAACAGCCAACACACCTGCCGGAACATTTTCCAACATGGTGGCACCGAGGCTTAGTTCAGTGGTTCATGTGAGCTGGGCTTTGGCTGTGTCGATAGTGATTTGGTTCGGAATATGGTAAAGTATGGTTTGATGTGTAAAGAGGTGTGTTTAGTTTGTATCAGAGACATAACCTAAATAGACTTTATAATATGTAATTCTAACGTATGTTCTATTTTCGCTTGGAGTTGATTAGTAAAGCTATAACCCTCTAGCATTTCTGGCGATAATCCTCTTTGTTGCATCTCATCCTCAAAATGGTAAGCGGCCAAACTGTATTCACCGTCGGCTCCTAATTGTAATAGGTGAATGATAGATAACCCTCAGAGGGGTTAGGCTGCAAGAAACATAGAGAACGAGAGAGACAAGTATTGTTAGGAAATAATGACCCCAATACTATTATTAGTCACAACGTGGAAAGTGGTAACATAAAGAAACTACAAAAATACGACGAATAAGTATACGTTTAAAAGGTATTAGATAGATGGAGACAAGTACATTGAAATATAAAATGGCTAAAAGGTTACAAGTAATTCTTGTGAAACTAGAATTTAAGTGAAACTAGAATTTAAATGAAAGTACACAAAATATTCACATGTGAAACTAGAATTTAAATGAAAGTACACAAAATATTCACAAGAATTTAAATGAAAGTACACAAAATACAAAGAAGAGAATTGAGAGAATGTGTTGTGTCAAAACTAAAGATGAAACTAGAATTTAAATGAAAGTACATAAACTTTGTGGAGCCTTATTTATAGGCAGAGAATTGCATCCTCATTCCATGTATCTTCAGCAAGTTGTGAATGAACAACCAATCAGAGCCTTCCAATTGAACTAGAGAGTAGGGGTAGGCAACTAGAAGAATCTTTGCAAGTAGGATAGAAATCAACTTGTGCAAGTTGATATACACTGATGATGTGAGCCATAGTCTAACAAATCTCCACTTTTGGCGAATATCAACCGGCGAAATTATGAACTATGAATGCCAATCAAGTCCAAAATGTGTGAACTTGTGAACTGGAAGAGCCTTTGTGAACATATCGGCAGGATTGTCCTTTGTGTTGATTTTCTGAATAAAGACAATCTTCTTAGCAATGGTGTCTCTGATGAAATGATATCGAACATCAATGTGTTTTGTCTGTTCATGATACATTTGATCTTTAGTCAAATGAATAGCACTTTGACTATCACAGTGGATGGTAGTAACTTCTTGCTGCAGTGTTAATTCATTGAATAAACCTCTTAACCATAAAGCTTCCTTGATAGCTTCCGTGACTGCCATGTATTCTGCTTCAGTAGTAGACAGTGCCACCACATGTTGAAGAGTAGCTTTCCAGCTAACTGCTCCACCTCCGATACAAAAGACATAGCTCGTAAGAGATCTACACTTATCCAGATTACCAGCGTAATCTGAATCTACGAAACCAACCAGTGTTGTTGGTTCTACCAAACTCCAAACAAGTGCTTAAACTTCCTTTCAAGTATCTAAGAATCCACTTCACAGCCTGTCAGTGTTCTTTGCCTGGATTCGCCATGTATCTACTAACAACACTAACAGCTTGTGATATATCAGGACGAGTACACACCATTGTGTACATAATGCTGCCAACGGCACTAGAGTATGGAACTTGTGCCATAAAATCTTTGTCTTCATCTGTCTGTGGCGATTGAGCGACAGATAACCTAAAATGGCTTGCAAGAGGAGTACTTACAGGTTTTGCATCCTGTATGCCAAATTTCACCAAAACTTTCTTGAGATAGTTTTCTTGACTCAGATATAACTTGCCACATTTTCTGTCTCACCTTATCTCCATGCCTAAAATCTTTTTAGCTGGTCCTAAATCTTTCATTTCAAATTCACTATTCAACAATTTCTTCAAAAGTTGAATATCTGTATAACTTTTTGATGCGATGAGCATATCATCAACATATAATAACAGATAAATGAAAGAACCATCATTTAGCTTTTGATAGTAAACACAGTTATCATATTGGCTTCTGGTGAAGTCATGATTCAACATGAATGAATCAAACCTCTTATACCACTGTCGTGGTGACTGCTTCAAACCATACAAAGATTTCTTCAACAAACGTACTTGGTCTTTCTTTCCTTTGACTTCAAAACCTTCAGGTTGTTTCATGTAGATTTTTTCATCTAAATCGCCATGTAGAAAAGCTGTCTTGACATCTAGCTATTCTAAATCTAAATCATTCATGGCAACCAATGCAAGCAATACACGAATAGAGCTATGTTTTACAACAGGTGAGAAAACATCATTAAAGTCAACACCTGGAACCTGACTATAGCCCTTTGCAACCAATCGTGCTTTAAATTTTGCACCTTCAACACTTGAAGTATCGTCTTTTCTTTTGAAGACCCATTTGCAACCAACTATTTTCTTTCCCTTTGGTGGTGTCACGAGATCCCAAGTAGCGTTCTTCTGTAGAGATTCCATTTCTTCCTTCATGGCTCCCATCCACTTATCTGCATTAGGACTTCGAATAGCTTCAAGATAAGTGGAAGGTTCATCGAATCCTTCTTGTTCTGCTACATGTGCATATCTATATGGTTTTCGAATATCCCTTCTGTCTCTATTCACGGCAATGGAATATTCTTCCTCAGGCTCAACCATTTTTGGTTCTTGTTCATCAACTTCATCAACCTGAACAGAAGGCTAAACCACTTCTGGTTCTTGTTGATCAACTTCATCAACCTAGACTGGAGAAGTAGGAGTACTTTCGTGCTCCTCTTTTTCCTGGGTATTCTTTTCTTTTTCAAGATTGCAAGAACTAGCAGACTCTTTATTAGCTGATAACAATGAGGATTCATCAAATGTGACATCTCTGCTCACTTCAAACTTGGATTCTTTAGGGCCAGGATACCATAATCTATATCCTTTCACCCCAGAATTATAACCGAGGAAGATACATTTCTTGGCTCTAGGTTGTAACTTTCCCTCGTTGACATGCATATAAGCTGGACACCCAAAAATTCTTAAGTCAGAGTAATCTGCAGAAGTACTTGACCAAACTTCCTCTGGAGTCTTGAGATCCAGAGGAGCACAAGAAGAACGGTTGACAATGTAACAAGCAGTTGCAATTGCTTCAGCCCAAAAAATAGTTGTCAACCCGGCATTAGAGATCATACATCAGGCTTTTTCTAAAAGAGTTCGATTCATACGTTCAGCTACACCCATTTTGTTGAGGTGTCATTCGAACTGTACGATGTCGTGCAATTCCTTGATTCTTGCAAAATTCATTGAACTCATTTCCACAAAACTCCATGCCATTATCTATGCGAAGCCTTTTAATATGTTTTCCTGTTTGATTTTCAATCAAGACCTTCCATTGTTTGAAAGTGACGAAAACATCATTTTTATGCTTCAAAAAATATACTCAAACTTTTCTTGAATAATCATCAATAAAAGTTAGCATATATCTTGCACCACCTTTAAAAGGAACACGAGAGGGCCCCCAAAGATCAGAATGAATTTAGTCTAGAGTACCTTTTGTTTTGTGAATAGCAGGAGATTTAAATTGAACTCTTTTCTGCTTTCCGTAAACACAATGTTCACAAAAGTCTAATTTACCGGTACTTTGACCACCAAGAAGGCCTCTCTTGCTTAACACAATTAAGCCTTTCTCACCCATGTGTCCCAAACGCATATGCCACAACTTTGTGACATTAGTATCCGAAGATACATAGACTGCAGCAGCACCTGTAATTGTGGTTCCGTGCAAAATGTACAAACTGCCAGACTTGAAAGCTTTCATTAGTAAAAGAGCACCCTTGGAAACTTTTAAAACTCCACCTTCACCAGAGTACTTGCACCCAAGAGAATCAAGAGTGCCCAAAGAGATGAGACTTTTCTTTAGATCAGGAACATGTCTAGCATTAGTGAGTGTTCTTATAATGCCATCATGCATCTTGATTCGGACAGAGCCTTTGCCAATTACTTTGCAAGGAGCATTGTTACCCATCAAAACAATTCCACCATCAAATGATTCATATGTGGAAAAAGAATCCCTATTAGGACTCATGTGGTAAGAACAACCCGAATCTAAAATCCACTCATTATTAGATCTTGATTTATCTTCAGTGACCATAAGAATAATTCCATTATTCTCACCTTCGACTACTCCAACTTCAGCAGTGTTACCGTTATTTCGCTCATTTTGATATTTTTCTTTATTTTTGAGCTTATAATAGTCATTTTTAGACTGACCCTTTTTCTTGCAATATTTGCAAAATAGAACTCTATGTCTGGTGTGACATCCGTCACCAAAACCTACAATTTATTATAGTCTCTAACTTGAATTTCTAATTTCTTGACTAGTCAATGTGCCTATATAGTATAACAAGCGTAGAAATGTGGTGATCATTCCAATATGTGACTCCTATTACTTGGATTCAAATAGTTTAGGATTTAGTCATTTGATCTTCCTAAACATAGATGACTATAACTACTCCTGTACTCCTTAGGCGCGTAGTTGTTAGTCATATTTATTTCTAGACATTGATAAATCGTTATACACTACTTAGTAGTGTGATAAAGACTATGAACATCCGAGTGAATTACAATAACTATAGGTGGTGAATTAATAATAATGATAATACTAAAATATAATATGAAAAAGATATAAAATAAAATTATCTAAGACTAACAAAATCATCACATAACAAAAATACTATATATAAAATATGGAGATATCCTCCTGATTAGTTTAGTTCGACCAAGGGATTTGTAATCTCATTAGGAGTCTAGTATTAAAAGGTTAAATAATCTATCTCTCCTAAATGTATACAATCTCAACCATTTACCCCTTATAAAAACTATATTTAGTTGCAAAAGAGAAAGTGTATTACTCCTTGAAAACTTACGCCAAAACCAAATCACAAATACAAACTCTTTTTATTTGCTTCTGTCGTCGAAGGAGTATACCACCATCAAGCTATTTTAATCTATACTTTGTCAAAGCAAAGTTTGGTAAGGTTGATACGATCCTTGTAAAATTTTGATTTAAATTACAATTTATAGTAAAATCTTTATAGATTATATTTTATTTTGTCAAGGTATCTAAGGAATGATCATCAATCTTGGGGCAAAATTTCTTATCTTTTCTTTTCATATATATATATATACCTTTATATTTATTGATCATTTATTATAAGTAACCTATTTGATGAATATATATTATGGCAAAATTTATAAGAACTAATAAAAGACTTTTTAAGGTTTAATCAAGAGCTTGAAGTATAGATCACATTAATCTTAAAAGTAGCCAAAGCGCTTACCTTTCATCAAAGGGGCCGTAATCAGCCTCAAGATTTGAGATTCCGTAAGTAACTCAGTGAGTCACGTATTATTTGTGTTGTAGTAATTAATATAATTAAAGAATTTCAATTATGAAGGCATGAAAATCATAATAACTGATGTAAATAGGTGTTGGAAAGATTTGAAAGTTTATATATGAATATTAGTTGTAGTAGTCTTTAAAAGAGTAAGTTTGGGTTATTTCAAAATCTAGACAAATTCGGTTTGTTGACTTTGAAAGGTCATATCTTGGTCATGGAAGATGGTTAAGTCACCATTTTGGTGTCTAAAATTAAGTTCAGGAAGTATACTTTCTGGTGGAAATGGTTTCGTGTCAAAATATGAAGTTTAAGGTTGTCAAACGAATTTTATAACAAATCTGCGCAAAGCTGAGTTTTATGAACAGATTTAGGTCGAATTCAAATAGTCATATCTTGGTCGATTTTATGAACTGGAAAATATTTTTTTTTCCAGAAACATTTTTAAGATGTTAAGAGTGTACAGTAAAAATTTGGATTTTTTTTGAAGCTTCGAAGGCCCTTAACTTTTATAAAACTTTTCTGCACGCAAACAGTAAATTTTCTGACTAGTCTGTGATTATGGAATTTTTAAAAATAGTTAACGTGCGAAATAAATTAAGTAAAAATTTATGTAAGTTTATAAAACTCTAAGGTTACAGTAGCTAAGATTTGAAAACTTGAATTGTTTGTCTCATCCTAATAAAAAAATAGATAAAGTTTCTAAAAATTTCAGCGAATAAGAGCTTGTAGAATTAAATCATAAATCATTAAAATAAATACTCTATATTAATTTATGTGACTTGTAACTTAATAATATATGACAAATCAATTGGGTATATTTTGAAAGTAGCCATATATATATCATCAAATACAGGTTACAATGGATGGTTCTTGACCATGTCCATAATTGTAACTTGTTCATATATATGTTGTGTAGATTCTAGCGACCTTGTTGGACTTTGCAAAACTACTTGCTTGTTGAGGTGAGTTTCGTGACCCCTTTTTATTTTATTTCTTTGGGGGAAAATGATGCTCAAAACACTTTTATTTATTTTACTAGCTGTGCCAAAACTTGTTTGTTTTATTGGACAAATACGTGTAATTATGAAATGTGTATGCTAGCTTGCTTGTGTTGATTCCTATGATGCAATAGATGTCTGTTGATATCTATTGAAGACTATTTATGACAATAGATGGTTGTCAATATCTATTGAGATCACTAGCGTCTAACGGTAACAGTAACGTCTAAAGGTAGTCGTTATCGTTGGACAGACGTGTAACAAACTCTGGCCTGAAGGTACAAGTACGGTTCGTACGTACTAGTGCATGTTCCCTATTGTACTATTTGTCTCTTACACGGCGTATCCATCGGAGCCTATTAGCCTTACCAAGTGTTAGGCTCCGATACCAGCTTTCATGGGATTTGACTTATCATTAGCATAATCGAACTGTAGGGTTCGTAGAGTTTAGCGATGGTACATCTATCATTATCATTGGATTATCAGCCAGCTCAGAGCATGAATGTAGCAGAAGTTGACCTCACGTGCAGAGCTTTTGACATTGTTGGTTCATCTAATAGAATGATCTGTGGTGGACAAACAAAAGTTTTTTACCTTAAGGAACCCATCAATTAGGCACAAACTAACCATACATGTACCCCTATATTATATAGGAAGAGGATGTCATCTTGCGCTAGGTTTTGGTGTTGACCCAATCACTGATGATTACAAGATTGTAATGATTTCCAACTCTCAAACAGATCCGTTGGTTTACTCTCCGAAGGCAGACACTTGGTCTCTGATTAATTCCCCTACCGTGCCATTAAAAAATGTTATGTCAAGGGCGTGTTTGGTCGATGAAACATTGTATTGGGTGGTTGAATTTAAACAAACCGGAATATGTATAATGACATTTAATTTGAGTACACATGTTTGTGGCACAATTGAGTTCCATGGACCACGGTGTGAAACTAGAAAACTAATGGTCGTCAAAGACTCG
This sequence comes from Erigeron canadensis, assembly GCF_010389155.1. Lineage (NCBI taxonomy): Eukaryota > Viridiplantae > Streptophyta > Magnoliopsida > Asterales > Asteraceae > Erigeron > Erigeron canadensis. The sequence goes on from NC_057761.1 coordinate 8,630,366, forward strand.
TTAGCTGTCCTTTATACAACAAGTTCTAATTACTGGATTTGGGTGAGAAGGGAGAGAAATAACAGTACTTGTTGGTCTAAGGTTGTTAGATCGATAACCTGGTCATTTGATCAACGAGTAGGTCGAGTTTTGGAACTGACAGATGGTGATTTCTTGCTTCACAAATACGAATTAGGGCTCACTGTTTATAATCCAGAAAGAGGAGACAGCCCATTTCCCTCCAGTTATATTTCTGACATTATTGACATGGAAACATATGCCGAAAGCCTAGCATTGCTAGACAGAGGAGTTGTTTGCAAAGGAAACCAGCAATCTTGTGATATAGAAGCAAAAACAAATGGCAGAAATAGAAAAAGAAAAATACACAAGTACTAGTTGTAGATTCATCAGTTTGATCTTGTATTTGATTACAGCTTTCCCATTTCACGAGATTTCTTTCAATTTAACATTTTGTCATGTGACTCACGTATGTAACTAAATATTGATAGTTTTATCAAGATTGCCACTCATTAGTTAACTTTTGTTCATGTCACAAGTCATGATGTAATAGAATAGAGGTCAAGTTTCCAGGAAATGACTCCATCGAGCAGCTGCAAGCTCTCACACTAGCCCATAGTCTACCAGAAGCAACCCTGTCATGGCCCGAGTTTATTACCCTCACACTAGCCCATAGTCTACCAGAAGCAACCCTGTCATGACCTGAGTTTATTACCCTGACTAAAAGGATTTGGATTGAAGTCACCCATATTTTTGTTATGTAAGCTTGATTTTGTCATTAGGTTTGTTCTCTAGGCTACTCAATATTAACATCCCATTTTACATAAACTACCCAAGTTCCCAATTTAACATACTTCAAGTACTTTTTATCTTGTACACAGTTGCACTTTTAAGTTTTTATTGACCTAGTTTACGGACATTTAAAATTTGTCACATATGCACATAATACTTTATGCCGTAAGCTTTCAAAATTTGTTCGCATATGGCACCAAAGTTTAAAATTTTCTAATAACTATATATGTACAAATTTTAAAAATTAAATGACCATATCTGAACTATGTCAAAAGTTTTAGAAACAAATTGATAACTTAGATAAAATATTATCATAAGTGCCTTAAGTTTTCTCGTAATCGTTTTCTTATGAAGCCAGACCATATCTAATAATACCCAACTACCCAAGTCTTAGCATCAAGGAGGCTTTTAATGCAAAAGTGACCATCTATTACTAACTTGGCTAGATTTCTAATCTATGAACTTTAAATCAATCTCCAATATAGTAAGTAAAAAAATATATATAGTTAATCTCATTCTTGAAATCCAAATGAAGGCACACAGAAGCATTACCTTCAAGCATCAAGAAAGGATACATCCTTTTCCATTTGAGTAGCTAAAATCTCCAAAACTGAATCGATTTCGTCTTTTGAAGTATGTGACTTGTCTGATACCGTAAAAGCATGAAACTTGTTCTCATTTTCTAAACAATTAATTCCTGCATCTTTACTCACATCTCTTTCGTTCATAAGTTTTCTCACTTTCGCTACAGAATCCCACTTCCCGGATGCAGCATATATACCTGATAGCAAAACATACCCTACAGACAACTGAGGTTCACACTCAATTAAACGTTCAGCAGCTTTTCTTCCTAATTCTAAGTTCCCATGGAGCCTACAGACCCCCAGTAAAGCTTTCCAAACAAGAGCATCAGGTTTAACAGGCATCTTTGTTAACTGATTTACCAGCTCATCAAAACACCCTGCTCGACCCAAAAGATCAACTAAACATGCATAATGTTCCTGATCGGGAATAATATTATGCTCATGCATTACCGTGTTGAAAAAGTGCAGCCCCTTTTGTACAAGGCCCGAATGACTACATGCATTTAGAACTATGACAAACGTAATTCTATCTAGGGGTACTTGTAATTCAACCATGTAGGAGAAAAGCTCCATTGCTGATTCTCCATGACCATGTTGCGCTAAGGCAGATATCATGGTGTTCCATAGCATCGTGTTATGCTTACAATCCGTGATCTTAAAAACTCGCAGCCCGAGTTCTAAATTTCCACACTTAGAATACATGTCAATGAGAGAGCCAACTACAATAGTGTTTGGTGCGAAATACGTTCTAATCATAAATCCATGAATTTGCTTACCAACTCTTATAGAAGCAATACTAGCACAAGCACATAAAGCACTGCTAAAAGTGAACTGATCAGGTTTAACACGTTTAACCATCATCTCCGCAAACAACTCAAGAGCTTCACACCCCAAACCATGCCTTGTATAACCAGAAATTACCGCATTCCAAGATATTGGATTCTTCTTTGGCATATCATCAAATAACCCTCTAGCCAATTTCATGTCACCCCATTTAGCATATCCCGAAACCATAGTAGTCCAAGCAAGAATATCTTTATTCGGCATTTCATCAAATAACTTTCTAGCATCATTCATCTCTCCACATTTTGCATAACAATCAATAACCGAACTACAAAGAACCACATTCGACAAAAAACCAACATAAAAAACCTGGCAATGCACTTGTCTCGTAAGCCAAAAGTCCTTTCTTTTCACACAAACCGTCAACACCCCAGAAAAACTAAACTCATTAACACCAATATCCAACATTCTCAATACTTTATAAAACTTCATTGCCTCATCACACTCCCCAACCTGTGCATAACCTATTATCATCGTATTCCACGTCACAACATCCTTCTCCTCCATTCGATCAAACAAACTCCGAGCTGGGTTCATCATCCTTAACTTAGAATACCCAGAAATCATATTGTTCCAAGAATACAAATTTCTCACAGACATTTCATCAAACACCTTACGTGCACTGACCCAATTGCCACATTCCAAGTACATATGAATCAAATGATTTGACAAGAATGTACCGGGTCTTTTTCGACCCGTAACATTCATATGTAAATGGACCCATTTGCCTTCTTTTACTGATCTGTGATCAGCACACTTTTGTAATATAAAAGCTAAAGATTTAGTGTCTAAACGTAGACCTTTACTTGACAAAATTTGGAGAGAATTAACAGCGTCATTGATATGTCCTTTGGAACATAAATCGAGTACTGATTGGATCACACAGGGACGTCGAGCAATTTGATTGTTATTGTATTTAAAAGAGTGCATTGCAAAAACATCATGACACCATGTTATTTTTTAAAAAATTTTACATGTGTGTTTTCTTGTTTGGTCCCAAATTTTACTTGTAACTTTAGAGGAGATAAGTATCTCACCATGTGATTTTTATGTGATGGGATTTCCGAGAAGTTACTTTAGTCATCTTATGTTAATCTTCATATTATAATTTTATAATAGGGATTTTCTAACATGTACCTATTACGCACAGAATTTGAACATTAATTGCTATTAGTTTTCTATTTATAAGTGAGGTTCAAAATTAATGAAATTTGGTATCTTTTGTTATTCTCATTCTATCCTTGATTTTATTTGATATTTTCTTTAATGATGTATAAAATATAATACAATGGACTTTTATTCTAATTGGATTTGATCGAACTCCTCTCTAACTTATTGTATCAATTCTTACAAAGTGCAAAATTAACAAATATCATTTGAAGATTCTTTAATATTTTCTTTTTAAGAACCTGATTATAGTATAATCTTTAGAATAATTCTTGAAATGTTCCCTCCAAAATTTCTCATTTATTTCTCATTTATAAACAAGATGTATATACATATTTTCAACATAATTGTTCTATAGCTTTGTTTTAGTAGTCATTTCCTTTTTAAAAAAAACAATAATTATGCATAAACAAATTTTGTTTGATTTGAATGAAATCCCCATTGATGAAACTATTACAAGTGTTAGTCAAGATAAAATCAATTTCTTTTGATAAATCTTTCATAGGTCAATGTTTTCTAAGCGAAGAAGAAGCTTTTGTTTTTTATCAAAATTTTGCAAAAAATAATGGATTTTCAATACGAAAAGGAAGATTTACCATCAAAAATGGAGAAAAAAAACGCCGGAATTTTTTTTGTCATCGACAAGGAAAACCGGACGTCAAGTTGGTTGATCATTCAAAAGTACAAAGAAATCGAATTTCTACAAGATGTAAATGCAAGTCTTTTATGAGAATAACATTGAGGCGGGCAAATGAAATCTTTCCAATTGAGTGGCACATTACAAGCTTGAATCTAGAACATAATCATGAATTGTTGTCTACACAAGAGGTACGTTTTCTTCCATCTTATCGAAGTATCACAAAAGAAGATCAAAATTGTATAATCATGCTTAAAGAATGTGGCTTGTCGGTGAGACAAATTATGCGTGTCATGGATGTTGAAAAAAATATATAACATGGACAACTTCACTTCTTGACTAAGGATGTTCATAATCTTTTTGGTAAGCTTCATCAAATGCATGCGCAAAATGATGCAAAAGATCTTTTGGAATATTGCAAAAAAAGCAAGAGTGAAAATCCTAATTTTCAATATGCATTTACAATTGATGGCGAAAACAAGTTAGAACATATTTTTTGGTCTCTCGTTCATTGTTTTGACTTATATCAAAAATATGGAGATGTTGTGGCTTTTGATACTACATACAAGGTGAAATCTTATGACATGCCGTTTGGAATCTTTGTTGGTATTGACAATCATGGAAGAACTATATTATTTGGATGTGCACTTTTACGTGATAAGAAAAAAGACACGTTTAGGTGGCTTTTAGAGGTAATGAAAATTTTATTTTATTTACTTACATCTTGTTAATATATTTATCTATTTTTTTCATCAAGAAATCTTAATTTGTAGTTTTGTGTCATAAGATAGAAATATAAGCAATGGTACCTTCCAAATTCTATCACATTAAAACAAATATTGTATAACAATCATGTCGTCACGTCATGTGTGTTGGTGTTTTTGTTTATAAAAAGGATTAAAAAAAGTTTGCATTTTGATGGGAAGTTGAGTTTTTTTTTTTTCTTCTCATATTATAAAGTAAATGGATAAATATGTTAAGTAAAACCGTTTAATCTTGTACCCTTACACATTGATTCTGCCAAAGCATTTGGTCATTTAGATAATCAGGCTACACTTCATTTAACATGTCCTAGCTATCATTTCAATTTTTATACAATAAAGTAATTCAATTTTTTTTTTAAACATCGAACAAAGTTGTTAATTAATTTTATTTGAGTTGTATGAGTTTGTATCTTATTAATTTATTTATTATATATATTGTTAATTTAATTAATATTGTTAATAGATTTATATCTCGTTAATTTATTTTGTATCTAACTTAGTCGTTATTAAATGCAGAAATTTGTTTCGCTTATGAGACAATCGCCCAAAACAATATTGACAGATCAAGATCTATGTCTCACAGAAGCAATTGCAAATATAATGCTGTTCACAAAACATGCATTATATTTGAAGAATTTGAATAACAATGCATCACTTCTAAATTTAGTGGTTGGTTCACTTCAATTTTGAGAAGTAAGTACTCAAATTGGTGCTCATATTTTTATACATTATATAAATTAGAAATAGTTGAAGAATTTGAATAACAATGACCATCTATAGTCATAAAGTACAATATGGATAAAAATAATCATGTGAAAGGGTTGTATGAGATTAGACGGTTTTGGGTGCCAACTTATCTGCGTGGTTTCTTTTTTAGTGGCATGACAACAACAGGAAGATCGGAGAGTATAAATGCATTTATAAAAAGGTTTATCTCTCGCGACACATGTTTAACTCAATTTATCAGACAAGTAAGCTTTCATAAATAATAAATAGTTTTTTTCTTAATCGAACAAATTTATTTTATCCATAATTTATATCGTTATCTTTTCTTTTTAGGTTGATCTTGCTATAGAAGATGTTGAACAATCTCAAATTCATGATACTATGGTTGAAAAATACAGGGGGTCTTGTATGAGATCATTCTCACCATTAGAAGTCTAAGGTCATGATTTTTTGACCTCATTTGCTTTTAAAAAGTTTAAAAAGGAATTCGCACGAGCAATTCAATATATAGTTCATGAAGACACATATAAAAATTTTACAGTCAAACATCATAAAGAGGTAACGAGTAAGAAGCATGAGGTGGTTTGGGATGGTAAAGTTGCTAAGTGTAGTTGCAAAAATTTCGAGTTTGTTGGGATATTATGTCGACACATTTTAAGTGTCATGATTCATAATAATTGTTTTAGCATTCCTCGTACTTATTGGCTTCCACGATAGAGTCAAAAGGAAACTTTTCCATCCCAAAGACATATCATTTGTGAATCTTGCATCTACGAGCAATGATGGAATGGCGAAAAATGTAGAAGATATGGTGTAATGTCCTCCTATCTCAAAAACAAAAGGACGCCCCAAAGAGAAGAGGATGAAAGGTGGAAAGGAATTAGCAAAGCAAGTACGAACTTGTCGACTTTGTAAGGTTGTTGGTCATAATATGAAAAAGAAAAACTCTGCAATGGTGATGTTGCATCAATACGTGATAGTAAAATAAAAAAATAAATAAAAAAGAAGCTATGTTAGAGCATCAAAATTTTAATCCTGTTTTTTCTTTGAAGTTTTAAGTGTAATTTGTTGATAATTCAATTTGAAGTGAAAATGTTTTAGTTTTTCATACTTTTGTGTATTGAGATCAATATCTAGCATTTTTTATGTCTTGCAAATTGAAATACGTAAAATAATGTCATGATTAGACTTTATAAAAATAGATGAATAAAAATCAAATAAAGAGTTAGCCGAACTTTTGGATCCAAGATTTGATAGCATCTCATTAAATAGGATATCAAATAAAATCAAGGATAGAATGGGAATAACAAAAGATACCAAATTTCATTAATTTTGAACCTCACTTATAAATAAAAAACTAATAGCAATTAATGTTCAAATCCTGTGCCTAGTAGGTACAGGTTAGGAAATCCCATTATAATATTAACCCTTAATTTTTATTTAAGGTAAATTAAATTAAATCGGAGAAATTAACTTAAATTATTTTTAGGGCTAAGTGTGCCGGAATGCAGTCAACTAATCATCAAAAGGTATTGTGTGCACGAACTCTAAGTCGGCTTTATTGTATTAAGGAAACTTGAAATTATGTTTATTGTGAACATAAAATGGATGTGGGACCGGTTACTTCACTTAAAACTTGTTTATTTTCATATATTCTTTTTATTGTGTGCATAAACTAATCCCAAAAAGTTATTGTGTGCATGTCACGTAAGCAGTCAACGTGAAAGTGGTGACCAGCTAACTTCTTACTCGGTAACTTTTGTTTACTATAGGACTCTTGAACAAGTTTCCTGAATACAATAAAGTCGACCTAGAGTTCGTGCACACAATACCTTTTGGTGATTAGTTAACTACATTCCGGCGCACTTAGCTCTTATTTTTATCATTTTAACTTCTAAGTTTTTTTAAGAGAAAATTCCATAAATCATAACTAGGGTGCTTCACAAAATAAAGTATAATTTAAAAATTGCCTTTTATTAAGGTATGTTGAATTATTATTTTTTTAACTATGTTTTCTCTCTTTCATTATCTTTAAACTTGATTATATCCCGCGTAATACGCCGGTAAACGTATATAATTTATTTTTTTTTGCAAGTGAGTTTCGATTTAGACGTGTTGGAGTAAATTCTAACCACATATTTCTGGACTAGTCTCTAACCCCTCCTCATGAAATATGCCTTTGAGATGAGAACCCCAAAGCTCGAACTCGAGTCTTTGAGTAAACTAACTCACAGTACTCACAGAGTGGATTTAAAAGCTACCCCTAGCCACTAGGGCTAAAGCCATGTTAAATCTTTGTACGTAATAACATATATTTTGATAGTTCTTTTTATGTTAGTATCAAAGGCTCCATAAACATACGGTAAAAGTTCTCGTAAAAATAGTCTAAAATTTTATAAAATCAATTACTTAGTTTATTTGTACTAAACATGAAACAATGTATTATATATGTGATCAACTTGAGAAGATAAACCGTCAAAACAACACTTCAATAAGTTTTACTTTTTAAGATAATTTATACCACCAATCTCTTATCTTCTAAAATATCTTCATTATCCCTTTGCATTAATTACTTACACTCACCACCACCAACAGTCTGCCACCACCACAGTTGTCATCACCACTAAACCGCCGCCGCATTATGCGGGTACAATGCTAGTATGTAGTTTAAGTTTATTTGAATATAACCGATTATAGACAAATCATTAATTAATATTTAAATGGTATATTGGCTACAAAACGAAAAACATATATTATTACATAGATTAATTACTAATATAAAACATTATACTCGTATATATTATTATTTCCAGTAAACAATTTTTGAGGATTAAAAAATTTTATTTTAAACATTATTACAATGTTTCCTCAAAATTATACAGTTTAGTTAGATAAAAAAAAAAGCGTTGAATATAAACATATATTAAAAATTAATATGTAAAAGTGAAATAGTTATATTATTGTGATGATGATTCAATTAGAAGACGTTAAAAAATGTAAGTTGTAAGTGTAAGAGAGCCATAGTCAAATGTTAGTAATTATTATTATTTGTTATTAGTTTTATTGATAATTAGTATTAATTTATAAAAGGAAGATGATGTAATCAAAATAATCTAAAGGTCCTAATTGTATTATTGTGATAATGATTCAATTAGAGGACGTTAAAAAAGATAAACTGTAAGTGTAAGAAAGCCATAGTCAAATGTTGGTAATTATTGATAAGCTGTAAGTGTAAGAAAGCCATAGTCAAATCCCTATCGAAATGCTTCATTTATATGTCTAAATGAGTTATTATTCGGGAACTATTGATACTTAATGAATCATATGTTTATGCAGGTTCACAGAAGATGCGAGTTAGGGTAAATGGCATCAAGTGACTCAAGAAGGAAGCCTATGAAGTTACAAGACACAAGGAGGTGATTCGGGAGCCAAACGAAGACGCAAAAGAAGAAACAACAGCCACCAGCGCCGCTGGTCGGGCTAGATCAGAAACCGACTTAAACACCTATTTAAGTCGAACTAACCCTCAAAACCCTAAGGGAGAGCCAATTTAGCAGCCCTAGCCGCCCGAAATCAACCCTAGATCGACTTTACAGATTTCCAGAAGGTTTTGGAGCTTCTAACGCCTTTCGATTTTTCATTCTTGGTCTAGATCTTTATCTTTTAGTTATCTTTCTTTGTTGAACAATGTCTTTTATCTTCTCAGACTTTGTTATTCCTTTAATAATGCTAAGCTAGTAGTCTGAATACTTGTTTGGATCAATGTGATCATGTAGACGTTTATTGTTTTACTGTGTTTGTTAGAATCTGTTGGAATGTGTTTACAGTTTATCGTAGATCCATGTTTATTAGTAATTCATATTGTTAACGGTTCTATATCTCAACATATTAGTTTAATTATGATGATTGTCTATGATCATACACTAGGACTAATATGCTAGGAAAGAAAACGACTAGTCGATCTATAACTAGAAGTAAAAAGTGATTCACTTGTAACCGAGGGATCCATAACTATAATGATTAGGATGAATTGAACATGAAGCTTAACAATGTCAGACACGCTCCTTTGACTTGGAAACGAGCATTGTGGTCACCAGAGATAATTATATCTGGTCATGGCTTAAGAGCCGGGTAATTAAAAGATAAATTAGTAACACAAACTTTAGGTCATTAATGCTTAAACAATGAATCTAGCGAGAATTTATTTATAGGGTAGTGTGAGTCTAACGACAACACTAGTAATTAGGCAAAGTGAATCTAACAAGAATCTGAGCCGTGATTAAGTTTCCAACAGTTTAGCAAACCGGTAGGATAGTATTTGGTCGTACTATGAGATCGTAGATGCCAAACAAGTATTTTAATTTAATTACTGTTATTTGTTTTTTCAAACTATTTTCAGACTGAGCCTTTCGCTAAATAAGTTGTTGCGGCTTTTATTTACATTTTATTACATTAGTATAATAGGAAATCGTGACAACCCCACAACCGCTAAAATTACACATATTAGTAAATTAGATAAAGCAACGCGTCCCTGTGAACGATCCTGTAGCTTACCACTAGACTATGCTACATTGATCGGGTTCTCTGCTCGTTAGTGTGGTTATGTTTTAAGATAGTTACTTGTATAACATTATATAATTTTTGTGACAGAATAAAAACGCACATCAAGTCCTAGGTAGCTGAAGGTGAATTTAGGCCCGTAGCTTATGGCGATTACAGTGAGCTTTTAACAATCAAGTAATAAAAACATAAAGAAAATAGTAGATTAAGCCGATAGAAAATGTTGTTTGATGTTAGAAGAATAGAAAAAGCAAAAGGAAGTTATGTTGGAATGGAAAGTGAATGAAAGTTATACCTCTTCTAACATAAAAATATAAAAACATGTGTAAGCACATGAGGGGTAGCCCTTAGCTACAGTAAATAACTCACATAGTTGACTTTTATGAATTGTTATATAATTTAAAAAAAAAGATGTAATCAAAATAATCTAAAGTTCTTAATTTAAAGTGACTTTTCATATAAGAGTGGTGATTTATTTAAAAACAATTTAAGAAGCTCTTTTAGTATTTATGTTAAATGTTAGATATGGTCGATATAGTTTCTAGATTTATAAATAAATGGCCCATCTGAATTGTACCATTTGCAAAAGTGCTGGAACCTGCAGCGAAAGTAACCATAGAATAAGTTTTTTTTATCAATAACTTTGTATCGGCGTAAAGTAATAACAACTCGATTGTTACAACTTTTAATAACTTTAAAGGATTTTTCGCTATTTCTAATTAATTTGAAGAGTTTTTGACACTTTTGATAATTTTCAATATTCATTTAGTTACACAAATAAGTTTTTTTAAGTAGTATTTTTTCTATGAAAATCTTACAAAAGTTTAGACTTAGTTATATTAACCGATATCTCATACTATTTGGCGCATAAGACAAATAAAAAATATATCATTTTTCAAAAAATTACTACGTTGCTTTAACGGACCCGTAGCTCGCGCTAGTAGTGCTACTCCTAATTTGTATGTAGCATCGCCACTACTTTGCAAGTTTAGTTGTTTTTCAAGTTCATTAGCATCAATGATCCCTAAATCTAAATTATTTAGCGGGCTTTTAGCTTGGAAAGTACCTCAACTTGTCACGTTTTACTTTATTGGGGTCTAAACAAAAATCTGTTCTATCTAGAGAAAAAAAACCGGCTAAACCATTTATATTGAGATTTGACCGGCTGAGACATGACATGTAGCAGGTAAACACTTAGTTGGCAGCCATGTGTACAATAAAATTCCACCTAACCCTATCTTTTTAATTATATATATATATTTGGAAAATTAACATTCATTCACATATTTATGACTTCTTCTTCTTCAAACCTTTTTTTCCATCAAATACCATCCTTCCTTCCAGATCCAACAATAATCAAAGATATAAAACTTCAAATTAAATCCAAGCCCTAAAACCTAAAAAAAAAAAAAAAAACCAAATCCCCAAATTATCAAACCCTAATCAATCAATCAATCATGTCTAGAGAATTCAACGTCCCACCGACAATCTTCCCGTCGGGCCGCAACCCCAACACCCGCGGCTCACAACGCCGGAGCCTCCCAACCGCTCCATTTCAACCACCGCGATCATCAAGCTTTTCAATCAACACAAGCAAACCAATTTTGTTTGAATCTATCAAGTTATGTGGAGTTACCGAGTCACCATAGAGACCACTGTATTCATATTGATAGGAAAATTTCTGACAAACACGTGCATAAAACAAGTTTATATTTTCGATTTTTAGCAAATCGGAAGCTAATCCAGGGATAACTACAAGAATGGCAGGTATTTTATATTGATTACGGCTAGGGTTTATGCGGTCGTCTCTGGAGATGGAGGTTGGCCTGAGGTGGATGGCGGCGGTTGAGTTGATAATGAATCGGAATATAAGTATAGATATATATAGATACCGATGCAGATGATATATATTGAGATGAGATGATATATATATATATATATATAATTATATATATGGATATAGATAGATACAGATGCAGATCGATCGATGATAATAGATAGATAGATAGATACATATGATAATAGATAGATAGATACTGACGTGTATATATGTATTATAGTTATTAGATATCCACCTGGCATTAATTAAAAAGAAAATGCATTTTCAAATTAAAAAAGACCGTCTACCTGATGGTAGATCCAACAAAGGTGTTTTAGTCGGTTTTTTCCCCCTAGATAAGATAGATTTTTGTTTAGACCCTAATAAAGTAAAACGTGACAAGTTAAAGTACTTTCCAAGCTAAAAAATCATGATTTAATTTAACAGATCCTTTATATTTGCGGTAAAATCTCTTTGGCGTTTACGACATATTCATCACAAGTTTTTTAATTTTATTTTATATTGAACAACTAATGCGTGCACACTCAGATTAGGTTGAACTATTTATTTTGATTTTTAACCTATTATTATTCTCACATTTTATTTTTGTAACACATTAATAATACATCTTACATGAATAATACGAAAGTAAAACAAATAAAACAATAGGTTTTGTCTTCAGTGATAATCACCGTGCATCATGAAAATCATCGTACACCAATTGCTTCGTGAATCTTCGTGCATCAATTTAACCATGATCTAAGTGTCAAGGTCTTGTTTTATTTATTTTACTTTAATACTTGTTTTACAATACCCAACCTCTATCATAATATATATGTGTTGTGTGTAATTTCATCACTTATAATTCTATATGTTAAATGAATATTGACTTTGTCATTTACATAATGTTCACGTTTTCTTCAATTAGAAAATACAAATATGAGCGAAGATCCTAATACAAGGAATCTATAAAAAAGAAAAAAAATTTTAACCATCTACATGTTAACACATATAATTGAGACATATAATTGAGTTGATATGTCTGATGGACCATAAAGATAATCACTTTGACGACAACGACAACGGTACCTAATCCCGGTATAAGCTGGGGTACGGGGGAGATATGATGTAGACAGACCTTACACCTACTCAATGGTAGAGAGACTGCTTTCAGATCCACCGAAGTGAAAGGGACCTCCAGCCCAAAAGTGAAAAATAGGGTTAGATCCACCGGAGTGGAAGCCTTAACCGGATGGGGATAATATCAATATTAAACTCTCAATCTCAAGCTCAATCACAATTTCCAGGATAAACTCAGATCTCAGAACTAAAATGTTACCGTTAGAGGAGGAGAGAGAGGGAGAGACAGAGAACCCTCCTAAAAGTGTTTCAAAAAGATAATCACTTTATTACCCCAAAACCCGTAATAAAAACTCATTTTAACATTCCATATACCGTGAGGTTAAATCTGCAAAAGACGAATTTTGTTTTCCCTTTCTTTTAGCTTCCAATTAGAATAAGTGGCCTGTTACTAAGGAGGGTCCAACCCGGGATAAAATTATATGCACAGTAATCCCAAACACTCGCTATAATGTATAATCATTGATACCTGGTTGCAAAATTTGTTAGAGATTTTAAGCCGAATAAATTGTCTTTCGTCATCGTCTTCATCATCATAATCATGGTATCTGTTTCTGATCAAACTTCCCCTCGCAAGTTTAGATTGGCCATTTATTCATATATGTTTGAACTTGAAATTGAAATATGGTTAAATATAAAGTATTAAGACACCATCCGATACACCGATGCCTAATTTTCCGCATTTGAAGCACTTGGAGGTCAATGCCAGATTTTGTTGGGAGAGTTTGGATTGGCCATTTATTCATCAAATACTAGAAAACTCTCCTGGGTTGGAGCATTTATGTATTATAATGGTACTTTAGTTGATTCTAAATCTTTGACATGTTGTGTTCATTTATGCTATGCTTTTATTTTTGTTTTCTTACATATAACTTTGGTCACTTTATCTTGTTTGTGCTCAAATAGCGTTCCTACGATCAAACAGATTATTACTGGATTGAGCCGCAGTCAGTTCCGACTTGTATGCTAAACAACCTAAGAACAATGAAGTTTGCAAATTTCAGAGGGCAGAAATCCTGTCTACCATTTTTGGCATACTTGTTGGGGAATGCAAAGGTTTTGACGATGCTAACAATCAAGTTTGATAGCCGCCTACCCTTGGAGGAAAAAATGCAGTTGAGTGCAGAGTTGTTGAAGATTCCAAGGGCATCCAGGTACTGCAAGATTCATTTCCTTGGAAGTCGATCTCTTTCCACCACCGGTTAGTTTTGTAAGGAGGAATTTATCAAGATTATGTAATGAACCTGGTTGTGTGGTTTGATTTACATGTGTGGATTGGGTTGACCAAAAAGTATTTGGGTGTGAGTCCATACCTAATATTTCAGAAATATTTAAGGTTAAAGAATCTAGATTTGTTTTGTTGTAATGATAAGCATATTTGTTTACCTTTTTAGTTCTTACAGGAATCTACTACTCCTTTATAATGATTATTCACCCCCTATTTTAAGAAAGAGTTAGAAAATAGTTAGACGGGAAATTACTAGATTGCCCTTAATAAACAACCTTAAGGAAAAGGTTATTAGATATTACCAAAATTACCCTTAATAAATTAATTTACACTTTAAACTCTTATCTTCTAAAATATCACTACCACCATTGTATTAACTTACACGGTTAAACCACTCGACACCAATTGTCGATGTCATCGATCACCACCCCTCACCGACACCACTAAACCACCATCGCCGTCACCGCCGCCGCATTGCGCGGGTACAATGCTAGTATCTATTAACGAAAATCGCAAAAATGTGAAAACACATATGTCTGCAGTTCAACTGTTAAAGTCTTATTTGTTGTTGCTTACTTCCATTTAAGTTTATTACCTTTGTGATCATATTTTACAATGAGATATTTCATAAAAATAATACATGTAAACAGAATATGTATGCCATCAGGTCTACTCGTACTAAAGTCTTCTGTTTTAAGCTGCACTTGCTTAATATCTTTTCCAACCCGGTTGACCCATCCATTTTGTATCTCTAAAACTATGAACCTTTTGGATGTGTCATGGACTATTAAATTGTAGCAAAAGTGCTCTGTTACTTGCTCATTAACAGTAATGCCTGTCAAAATAACTACCGAGGCCTATTTTAACTGATTGACTGTTTTAAAGGTATGTAAATAGCTTGGCGGCTCGTTTTTGTTAACCACCTAGGCACCTACGCTTGAGTAACAGGGCATAGTTTATTACTTGATCATAATTATCTCTTTAAAATGTATGTATGTGATACGAGCAATGATGTGTAAATATCTACAGAAAGTAGTTTTTAGGGAGAAACAAACAGACGACGGTCCCAAGAACGTAGATAGACACAGCAACTGATAATGTTGTTTTGCACACTCTTATTCCCACGAAATTTGTTGTGCTAACCAGCATTTTTCAACAAAAAGATGGAGGTACACTTGACATTAGTCTGTCACAAACCTTTACTTCACTCTGATGATATGTACGTGTTCTTTTACTACTATAATAGATAGCTTCACAAAATTTGTTGCCCGGGTATTTACTCGAGCTTTGTAATACAACCCATATATGTCGAATCTTCCCGGCTGGTGTTTTCTGATTTGTCGGGTCCAAATGCCACTACCTACAAAAAAAAGTGGGTTTAATTGACAAATGAAGCTCTTAGTAAAAATGTTTTCGAGCTTGTAACATGTTCTGTCCTGCTTAACTAGTCCATTCTGGGTTTCCTAAATCAAGAATGTAATTCTTTGAATTATCCTACAGTCATTCGAGTTAACTACATAAACTTGAATAATATATAATTACTTCCACAAAATAACAACTGTACTCAATTCCGTTTGCCTTTTATAATGTGGTACGCTACTTCTAAAAGGACCTCCGACAAGGATGGAACTGTTAAAAACTCTGTCTCCAAAACAAAGGGGTTTCCACTGATCCTATTAAACATTGAGATATCCATGATTCCATGATGCCTAAAAATTTCTCAAAGAGTAATCACATAGGTCTAGCCGTAGTGATAGGAGAAAACCAATCATGAAGCCCAAAACCATGAAAAACTCTTCTAGAGTTATTTGCACAAATATAATCTGTATGACTAATTAGTCTCTTTTATCTTATTTTTGTACTTGTAATAAACAAAAAAATATATGTAACAACGTTTGATTGTTTGTTTAAATGCGATGAAATTAAGATAACAAACATTAAAACCTTCTTGTTCTGCTGTTTAAAATGAAACTAAGATGCAATTTAATAAAGACAACGAGTGAGTTCGTAGAGCTTAAGAATAATGGATTACTACAACATTGTATTCAACAATGGACGATGTATCATTGAGAAAAAAAGTTTGAGCTGTTGCAATTCCACGAGCAAGTCGGAAAAAGCCAGTCCCTCCAACAATGGACATCTCACGAACCTGATGAAGTATCGGGTTTGTTCCTAGAAACTGGAGGGTGCTCCCATTGTACTTCCCTTGTGTAAACACAAAGTTCAAGTTCATTAGAAATCTAGGTTCGTCAAATGAAGCAGCACCAAAGAATCCTTGACCTTTACCAATCCTCATGGACCTTATATCTGGCTCGACGGTTAATGGGTTGTCAAACATGAACGTGCGGCCAAATTGGGTACGCGTAGTTGAGCTGATATTTGATTCAGCTATTTGATAAGCGGTTTGACCCGGTCCAGTAGTAGTGTCATGAAAATAGAAATGTAGTTTTGTGACTTTTTCTTTCTTGAGTGGGAGCTCTTTGAACCATTTTTCCACTCCTTTTGGTCCTTGAGAAATGCTCTGCACTAATGGAATGGCTA
This sequence comes from Erigeron canadensis, assembly GCF_010389155.1. Taxonomy (NCBI): domain Eukaryota; kingdom Viridiplantae; phylum Streptophyta; class Magnoliopsida; order Asterales; family Asteraceae; genus Erigeron; species Erigeron canadensis. The sequence goes on from NC_057761.1 coordinate 8,647,164, forward strand.
TGACCATTATGCATATCATCAAAACCACACTTTTGTTCTTCATTTATAGGATGAGTATGTACTGTGCAAAGACAAAAAAATATATATTAAAATTACAAATGGGGCTTATGACTTTGTTTTCAAAATACTATTGAGAGCAAAAGAATGAGATGTAGATTTGGGATGTTGCAAGAGTGAAAATTATAGCATTTAAAAGATAATTGATGAAACTTAAAAAAATAAAATTAAAAATCCTAGAGAATGAATGAACTTTGAGCTTGAATTTATTATGATTGAAGAATGAAACCAATATATATGTAAATTTGTGTTCATGTATATATATATAAAGGAGGTGAGTCAAGAGGTCCACTATATATGATTTTTCTAATTGAAAAAAACTTGTTTACTTGAGTGGATGGTACCATTCACATTCACAAGTATGAAACTTCCTTTTAAGTGAAGAGAACACCACATTTGATTGTTGATACCTTTTAGAAAGAAAATATTTTCATACTGATTATAATATGGAGGGTGTTATTTCCAATTATGTCACTTTCTCAACAAGAATTAATTGTTAATGAATTTTTTTTGTTTTGTTTATTTAAAGAAGAAGAAGAATGCCTCAAGTTATTTTTGAATTACATAATATTAATTAACACAAAATAAACATTTTCAAAGTTCCTTTGAACATTGGTGCACTCACATGATATTTAGTCAACTCCACCGACTATTTTTCAACCATTAGTCTAAGATAACATTTTTAACACACTATTAATCAAGTTACATTTTTTATCCGTTAAAGTATCAAAATATATAAAATGATTATCCCAACCGACTCGTAACCACAATCACAAACGATTCAACACCATCCACCACCCGTACGGTTACGAGTCCCGCACAATAGTTGTGGCTCGTGGTCATGAACATTACAGGTCCACCACGCTAGTGATGACGATTGCAGCCCCTCTTACAAGAATGCACATGGGGACCTATATTCCCACACCAAAATTAAATCCAAAAAAAATAATTAATCAACCTAATGATCAACCTAATAACATGATGATGACATTTGATATAATTAAAGGAAGAGATTTGGAGAGAGAGAATGAGTGGTTTACACATGTTAAGTGATAAAGACATTAGATTGATTATTAGGTTGATTTATTACGTTGAGAGAAGTCGAAAACTATTAAAATATTTGTCCCTATACAAAATTAAAAATGAAAACCTACATCTTATTACTACACCTAATTGAACTAAATTGTGGATAAAAAAAAGTTACTAAAAAGTTTATTAACACAAAGCATAAATACATTTTGGGAATTTTCAATGTTAGAATACGCATTTGCATTAAAACACAAAAATAAAAAAATGGGTGAAGTTTATTCAAAGAAAAAGGGTTGTTATTGTTTTATTTTATTTTATTTGTGAAAATTAAGGTGTTATTATTAGTTTTGGAAAGACTTTTGAATATATGGTGGAGAGGGGTTATTGATAATTATTTGAGAAAATAAATGGTAATTCTTAGTTTTTGGGAAGTTTAGTTAGGACTACTTATTTAAGTTCGTTGGAAATAAGAGGTATCTTGATTTTATAAGAAAAGCTATTGTTGATTACTTGATTACTTAAGAATTTTTTCTGTATATACAAAAGGCTTTTATGTTAATAATGATATTATGAGATTAATAAAAAATCAATTCCCATATTATAATTATTAAAAAATAAACTGTTTAGTATATAAAGGAAAATTTTTTTACCATAAACTGTTTGTATAAAGTACTAGTTTTAGATATTCATTTTGACTGTATTATAAGATTAGAGGTGCAAATACCAGTTAACCGATTTCGGTTATTTTTTTTAGTAACCGAAACCGGTTATTTTTTTATAAAAAAAAAACGATTACGGTTAACCGGTACCAGTTAATAACCGGTTTGTGTTTGGAAAAAACTTAACCGGTGTAATCGGTTCCGGTTAATAATAACCGGTTAACCGATACCGGTTAACTTATTTGGTTTTTTTTTTAACCGACTGAGACCAAATATAAATATCTCACCAAACGCAACCACAACCACAAGTCCAAAAGAAAAAAAGAGGAAAGAAGAAGCAGAATGAGAAAGGAAAAGAAAGAAAGCAGAATAACTACGTGCTCATCGTCATCTAACCCATGAAATCGGCTACTTGATTACCCATAGTCATCATCATCGTCATCTAACCGGAAAAGGAAAAGAAAGAAAGCAGAAACCCATCGTCATCGGTTACTTGATATAGATGGTGATTTTCCGGTGAAATCAAGAAAAAGATAGGCAACGACGACGGGTTTCCGGTTATGGTGATTTCCTGACGATGGGTTTACAGGTATGTGTGTGTGTGATGTGTAGATAGATGATGATGTGTGTAATATGATTGAATGTATATATTAGTTCAAAACTTACATTCCATTGATTATTTGGGTTTTTATTTGGCAATTGTGATTTTGTGAATAAATCGGTGCTAAATTGGGTTTTTATTTGGCAATTGTGATTTTGTGAATCGATCGGTGCTAAATTGGGTATAATAATCACCACTGGTAAGTATAAAATAGGAAACAATCACAATATATATATATAATTAATCGATTAACCGGTTAACTTTAAAAATAAAAATCGATTACCGATTAACCGATTAGGAATCGGTTATTGGTTTTGAAAGTGCAAATCGATTACTAACCGTCGGTTTTTCCTAACCTATAATCGGTTTTTACTGTATCGGTTAGTAATCAGTTACGGTTATAGGTTAATTTTCGAATTGGTTCGGTTAACCGGTTTTTTTTGTGCACCTCTATATAAGATATTATCAAATATATATTTAGCCCAAAAGATATAACACAAATATGGGCTGAGCACAAATTAATAGCTGAGCCCAACTCTCTAATTTAAGCCCTGTATATAACTTTACCAGTTTAACACAATGGAACCTACAAGTTACAACTATGCCAGATCAACCCAATGGCAATTTTAGATTTTTAGGTATCTACTTTATTACAGGAAAATTTCAATATTACATTATATGATGTAAAATTGAATGAAAAGAAGCTTTAAAAATTCCAGGATTAGAATCTCACATACACCTGGTACTAAAAACAAACATTAATAAAAAAAGAGAAAAGAAAAGATTGCAACCCTTAAAATCTTAAATATAAGTTACAACTGTTGCATTGTATCCTACAATTGCATCACCGGTAGTAGGATCAATCCAATATGTTTGAGCCAATGCGTAACCACGAGCTAGACGAAAAAGTCCAGTTCCGCCAACTATGGTCATCTCACGAACCGTTTGCATAGCCGGGTTCAAACTCAAAAGACTAAACGAGCTATCTTTATATATCCCATCAATGAAACCATAGTTTAAAACCATAATCAACCCTAGCTCATTTTGGGCCGCTTGACCATACATTCCACGTGCGTGTCCAATGAGCTTAGAATTCTTATCTGGTCCCTCGGTCAAAGGGTCATCGATCATCATTAGGTTACCGAACCCTCCAAGTGAGTTAGAGGATGATGATTGTGGTTGAGCAACCTTGACCGCACTAGGATTGCTACCACTCAATGTATCATGGAAGTAGAATTGTAAGGTTGTTACGACTTGTGAGCCCGTGTCAACCCGTTTGGCCCAACTTACATCTTCAGAGTTTTGAGCCGTGGCTACAATTGCGGAAAAGAAAATGAGGAAAATAGTAGCCATGGATTTGACCATCTTGTGTTTGTTTTTGTGGTTGTGTCTTTGTGCTCTACTAGCCGGTTGGTTTATATATAGTGGTCGAAGCTCAAAGGGTTGGGAGTGGGTGAATTCAATATATTCAAGAGTGGTTCAGCTACAATATATAAAGAAACATAAACGTGACTCATATATGGAACCATATACATGGGACCTAATAGAGTGGCAATTGTATTTGAAGTTTCACTATTACAAAAATGGGTCTTTTAAACTGTTGAAAATAACTTTGTTACACGAGTAAAAGAGTTGTGTAACTCATAATTATTATACCCCTACTTACACGGTTTTCATTCGTGTCAAAAAGTAAGGTTTTATATACGATGATACATTGATTAATACTTTACCCACTGTTGTGTTAATAAGAGAAGATGACTAACCAATTTGGACACATTTCCTATTACGAACATTAAGTCAAATAGTCAATGTGATTTTAAAAAGAAGAATTAATTCCAGTGCGACCAATAATACTATTTCCGAATATTTACTGTTAGCTTGAAAGTCAAATCTTGTTTAAAGTGGGTCACTGAATCAATATAGAAGAAAACCGTGCCCTCTTGTTTGGTTACCAACTCCCTTAACTATATGATATGATAATAACCAACTACATATATCATCATTTTAATTCGTTATTTTGTACGTATGTAATATAAATCTCGTACTTATATAGTTATAAAAAAAACATCAATGATATCATTCATCATGTGCATAGCTGAAAACCAATAAGAATCGATTGGTGAGAATCGAAAAGTGTAAGTTGACGTATCGTTGCGAAAATATAAAATAGCGGACATTGTCGTCTAAAGTTGGTCTTAGTCAACTCAAATACTTGAACGCCTCGGGTTCTTTAGCGTTTCTATATTATCAAGCTATATGTAGTAAAAGGAACATTACTGGCAACCCAAACCGGTCCAAATCAACTAATGTGAGAATATTTTTGACCCAATTATCGGTTGTGACTAAGGAATTAAGTTTCTGAACTTGAACTCAAGACTCAATGCTATTTGTTACAAAAAATGTACCCGTCCGTTACTAATATTTATTAATTACTCCTGTCCCTAATGTCATAAACTGATAATAGCCACAACAATTCTCCATTCTAAAAATTCATCAACCCTTATGGATTTGCTCGATGTAATCATATATATTATAGCACATTGTACATGCATATTAAAACAACAATCGTGATGTATGATAAGCTGTCACAAATGAGAAGTAGTAAACAATTGAAATATTGAAGAGTACTAAGATATGAAAATGTCATATAGGTTTGTCTACTTAAAAAGTTGAGGCTGAAAAACACCTTTTCGTATGTGAGTGTAAAAACAATATTTTCTCAAAAATTATTTATTTTTTACTCATAAAAGAATTATTGATGTTTTGTTGATCTCCTGCGAGCTGCCACTGGGCCTGCTCCCTATGTGCGCAAGCCCAACAGGGCTTATTTTGGTGAGTTCTTTGGACCTGTTATTCTTCTACCCAACACTTATCGTTGATCCGTAAAACTGAGCCTGCTATTTCACAACATCACTGATGTGCTTATAAATTACTAACATATACATTGCTTTTGTTTATGGAAAAATAAAAAAGTTGCAAGTATGCAAATGTGCTCATTGGATATCATTAGACCTTCTACAATGACTTTTTTAAGGTAAAAACGTAGGAACCTTTCTTACATTTGTAGCTTGTTCAAATGCATAGCTAATTTCAATCAATCTAGGTTCATAACCTTTTAAACCACTGAAACAAATACCAACAGGCACACCCTTATTGTCATAAGCAGCCGGAACACTAATCGCTGGAAAACCACCGATAGCCAACACAGGAGAAATACTGGCACCGGGACTCACCACTGCATCGAGACCGTTCTCTTCCATTATCTTCTCATATCCTTCTCTTGTCAACCTAGCCATGTTCGCGAATGCTGCCTTTTCCAACTCTCTAATCCCATTTGTTGCTTCGGCTGCCAAAAATATTTCTTGTCCGAATTTGTCAATGTTTTCCAAATCTCCAAACTTTTGATTAAATGCTATGATCTCTGCTAAAGAGCGAACTGGAGAAGTTATGAGTGATTTCAAGTAAGCGTTTATCGCTATCTTGAATTCAGCTATCGTGGCCACAGCTTCACCGCTTGCAGTCACGTTTAATATGGTGTCGAGATTAGCTATCTCCAAATTATCTATCAAGATTACCCCTTGATACCTATAGATTTTGTGATCAACGTAAAAAAAAAAAATATCTAACCATATCACCATACATTTTCTGTCTTATATTTGTGTATATTATTTCTTTGTAATTAATGTAGTAAATTGTATTGATCAACGTTACCTTAGTGTTTTCAAATGGTTTTCGAAAACTTGAGGTAGGTTTGATCCGTTAGAGAACACGAAAAATGGGTTTCTAACGATACCAATTCTCTTCCCCTTGAGCCCACCCGCTTTTAGGAATTGGGTGTAACCACCATAAGGGATGTATCGTGCGGCCTTTGTAGTAGCATCACGATCGTTGGAGTCAAATCCAACAATCGCTTCAAGAACGTAAACTGCATCTGAGACCGTCCTACATATCGGCCTATAGAAAATGTCACGAAAATTACTTTTAAATGAGTGCACATTAAGAGAAAAATCAATAGCATTGCGAAATAGTATACCCAATGGTGTCTAATGATGGAGAAATTGGTATGACTCCAGCTCGGCTTGTGAGACCGACTGTAGGTTTAATGCCAACAACTGAATTAAAGCTAGCCGGACATAGGATAGAGCCATCCGTCTCAGTCCCAATTGATACCGTCACCATGTTTGCTGCGACGGATATTGCTGGTCCACTACTCGAGCCACAAGGAGTTGCTGAGAGAACGTAAGGATTCTACATAGGAGCATAAAAACATTTAATACCAATATTTTCACAGTATACTGAGGCGGCCCAGACAGGGCAGATCCGATTCCTTTCCCCGGCCCATTTTTATTAGAGGCACCAAAATTTTTAGTTTTTCTTTTATAACGATTCGTTCAGTGTGGTTTGGATCAGTTGTAAACACTTTGGCCTCTGTAGACAGAGGTCATAGGTTCAATCCTCATCCAGTTATCCCATGTAAAGGTTAGAGGTCATTTTCTATCATTTAGGTAGAAACTGGATGTAGCCTTTCAACCTTGATAGGGTTAAGATCTGCTTATATCTTAACCTCCCATATAGGCATATACCGTCAAGGTTTCTTTCTTTCTTTTAGTTATATAAAAGAAAGTTAATTGAAAATATATTTAAGTTCATTTAAGTATGTGGGTTTTTAATTTGCAGTTTGGTCTTGGGCACTTGAAGTTAGGGATGTGCATGGTTTGGTCCAAACCGGCTAAACCATTTAAACCGGGGTATTTGGACGGATTGGTCGGTTTTAAATCAAAATTTTAAACTGTCGGTTTGTTTTTTCCGTAAACCATTTGTATGGTTTGGTTTTAGTTTTAGATATTATACAATCCGGTAAAACCAAACCGGATCATTTACTTTTAATAAATGTAAGTTTATATCTATATTAATAGTTAATAATGTAAGTTGTATATACTTATTATTTGTCAAAGTTGTAGACATGATATATATCGAATCTTAAATTGTTATGTTTGTTTGTCTTATAAGACTTATGAATATTTTGTTATGTCATGATATCGAATCTTAGATGCTACGTATTATTTTATGCTTTTGTACATTTAATTTCAAAAAATAAAAGACCGCTTAACCGTCCAAACCAAACCAGATTAATTGGTTTTGGTTGGTTTGGTTCGACATAACAATTTGGACGGATTGGTTTGAAAAATAATGAAACCGTATGTATTGGTTTGGGATTTTTAGTTAAAACCGTCCAAACTGGACCATGCACATCCCTACTTGAAGTATCAAGACCGACCCTTTTGAATTGTTTTAGACAATACTTTTTAGGACTAACCTTTCCTTGTCCGCCACGTGGACTAAAACCACTAGGCGCACTTAGAGACCGAAAATTAGACCACTCACTCAAGCTAGCCTTGCCTAGTATTATAGCTCCGGCTTTACGCAATCTTAAAACAATCCCAGCCTCTCGAGCCACAATGGACCCAAGTAATGCAAATGACCCAGCCGTCGTGTTCAGTTTGTTTTTTGTGCCAATAGTGTCCTTGAGAAGGACAGGGATACCGTGCAAACCAACCATGGACCGAGGTACCTTAGCTGCCCGCTCACTATCAGCTCTATCGGCCTCATATAATGCATCTGGGTTCACTTCAAGGACCCCCTTAAGAATCGGGTTGAGTTTTTTAATTTCCCTAAGGTAGAACTCAACTAACTGCCTTGAGCTGATTCGGTTCTGCTTAAACGCGAGCCTGAGTTCAGCAATCGTGACTTCTTTTTGGGCGTCACAAGTTGATAGCGAGAGCAATGATAAAAGAAAGAAGACCAATGACCAAGTGGACATTTTCATTATTTTTTACTAGAGCGCTTAGTACCAAGTCCACATAACAAATTCGTTTAACAAGTAGCTCGGTTGTTCTGTTTTATAAGCAAAATTTGAAAACACCCCTCCATGAATACAAACAACTAAATGTCAAGAAAAGTTTAAAAAAACTTGCAGGCCGATTCTTGATGTTTAAATTGCCGTCTTAGTGCGCATGAAAATGTCTTAGAATGCGTTAAATAGTACTTGTATCATTATAACAAATTGTTTCACCATATACTAGTCTTAGAACTTTGTGGCGATTCAGATAGTATATTATAACGATACATATCTAATTGAATGATTAATTATTACTCTTTATAAATATAAAGATGCATTATACATAATTTTATATCCAAAGTATTTAACATCTCAAATAACATTTAATTCAAGTCAGAATAATAAAAGGATATTAGATTACTATAATCGTGATGAATACAACATCAATCGTAAATACATATTCCATGATCTTTCACATGGATGAAAAGTTTAAGACTACTATTAATAATTGTCTCTTTTGACTTTCAAAAGTCAAAAAATATATATCCGTTCCTTAACGTACGTAATTCATATATATTAGAGTTTAGATAGATAGATAGATGCTAAAAAAGATTTATTTGCACGTTGTGAACCTGCAAGTAACATTTCCCGGATGCCCCGAATTCGCCCTCAAGAACCGAAGGGCGGTCATCAGAACTTGTCTTGTGGATCCTCCTACTAAAGCCATGTTTAGGTGTTGAACGACGTCAAGAGGATGGTACGGAAACTGGATACTATTGTAGGAATTGAGAAGCGCGGTTGTGCTTTCCCTTAAAAGCGTTTTGTAAGCATCTCCTCTGCCATTCATGCTTCCACGCAATGTAATATCGTTGCCGTATTTCCTCCCTGCTAGCGGTCCAAACACAAACGCCACTTTTAGGTCTGGCCTTAGTACCCTCCAGTAACAGTCGTGCTCCGGCATCGTCCACATGCTTTAAAAAAATGGTAGAAGTCATCATCAACCAATAAGATCTAATCTATAACTTTTTGATACATTTTTGATTGCTCAAAACTTAAAATAGACACAAAATGACAAAGTAAACACTTATGGGACGGAGAGAAAATTAAAATTTAGTGTACTTTGAGCTTTTGACATATTACTGTAAATAAATAAACATTTAAAACCCCAAGAGCAATGCCCACAAAGAATTGTTGATCTATATACATGAAATTTGACTTATGATATATAGACCTTTTCATGATATTTGACTTTTCGTGACAAAATTAAACATTAATATGCTTATAAACATACAACATTAAAAACCTACACTAAACAAGAAATGGACACTCTTCTGTTTGCATCAAGAAAATGTCAATATAGCATTAAACAAACGTAAATTGATGGCACCATGTACCTATATGGGCAAGCCGAGGCTTCCAAGAACGGCATGGATGGCATGGGAGGCAACCGGGGCAATGGTGGTAGTTGTGGTGGATGAGGAACAGGCGCTGCTCGTTTAGCCGGTGGTGGCAATGTGGGAGTCACGGGCTTTGGTTCGGGCTTGGGCTTGGGCTTGGGCTCAGGCTTGGGTACAGGGGAAGGTGACTGTTGGCAGTTGGCCATTGGTTGGGCAGGTTGGGAGATCAAATGATTAACAGTATAAATTTCGGTATCAAACATTTGAAACACAAGATTTAAGCTTTCTGATGGACCTGCAACTGCCTGACAACCCTGTCCGTCGCTAGAAACTTGTGCCCGACAAGCACTCATGTCCGGTGCACCATCGAACCGCATTACATAGCCCCCCATAAAATTTGTGGTTTCTTCTCTGATAGCTTCACGTTGCCCGCTTTGTCCCGGGCAAACCATTGAAACCTTTACTCCTGTTAAAAACAATTACTGTAAATTTTTTTACAAATTTTATTGTGTGAATATCACATTAATTACAAAGTATATTCACTATATAGTTTTATATTTTGTAGATAAAATTTATTTAGCTATGAACATGTATGAACGCGCATTTTGCTAAACAAACATAGCAGCACTTAAGACTATAGTTATCTTGGCATAAATGCACATAGATTGTTGTATCTAGCCGTTTATCCATATCCTTAGAATTTAGTTTATATTAATTTTATAAGTGTTTGTATACATTAAAATCTTAGAAGATACGTTTATTAAAATCCTATAAATGTTTACACATTAATACGATATAGGCCTTCATTTCATAGAATCATACTAGTATGTCTAACTAATTAAACTATTGACACAAATTATTTTTCCTCATTTTCACCTTCGATATTGATCCATGTTTTGATCTTCTTCTTAGCCATGTTTGATTTTAGTCATATACTCCCTATATCATTTTTAATTTTATTATTCAAGTTTTGTTGTTCCTAAATATGTGCTTTTTTTTATAATGAAAAAAAAAAAAATTATTTAGTTTAAATATATGTAAATGAAAATAACGCTTTGAACTCGGCTTGGATATTAATCTAACTAGGTGTCTAATGACCATTAACACTGCTGTTAAAAAAATGTATTTGCATCGTTAACAATGTATTTCCAAACTTGTTCACTCTTATCACCACAATGCAACATTCCTTATATTCAAGAAAATGACTTTTTCAAAAACTAATGTGAACCTTTAGTTTTATGCCGACATTTAAAATAAAAAAGCTTCTTTTAAAAGAATTTGGTACATTTACAAAATAGATATAGTAAAAGTAATACATTATATGGTAATCTGGAAAAATGTGTACTGACCAGATAATGGGTAATCAAAGAGAGAAACTTGGCCATCTTTACATTGGTCACAAAAGACTGAGCCACTGACCATGGCATCTCCATTGGCTCCACCAATCACTGAACCCACTATCAAAATGGCTACTGTGACCACCAGACCCAAATCCATTATGGTTCTCCAAAATGAGAGATTGTAAACTGAAAGACTAGTGGGAAAGTGTACGTGTAGAATGAGAAAGAGATCACAGTTGTAAATGTGAAAATGAGAGTAGAAGCTACGAAGTTAATAAATGGGAGAATGGGGTGTAGTGAAAACTCTCAACTGTCCACCAATTAATGAAATCTTGAATAATCATGTAATAAAATGTAAATGTTGACTCCTTTTCATATGCAAAATGGTCGGATCACTATTATATACACAAGTTCTATGACATTTAAGTACCACAAGATAAGATACTACAAGATCTTGATAGGCAGGCCCGTAAACAAAATAACCAAGTAACTACGTTTGACAACCCGTTATTAATCTTCTATATGGAAATTAAATATTTCATGTTCACTTGTTTAAATATATGAGAGATAGTGCACACGCGTTGCGGCGCTACGTGAGATGATGGGGGTGATAGGTCATAAAGTATGATAGTCAAATGTCTTAATCCTACGGGTTCTGCCCTCGGATTTAAAAATTCGTCGAAAGTATATAGAATGACATCTCTAATGAAATAGCATGAAATTTTAAGAATACCCATACAATTTTTATAATTTATTGATATATGGTTTTTGAGATAAAAAATTTTAAATGAATTAGAGGAATAAAATAATTTATAGATGAGAGAAAAAAAATAAGTAATTAAAATTTGAGGAGAGAAAAAAATGAATGTTAAGAAATGGTGGATTGTAGCTGAGTTGTATTCTTTTACCAAGTATATATGTATTTGGCAATTTTAGTTTAAACTTAGCTTAGAAGTTATATACTCACTATATAAATGTAAGGACATATTATATTTAGGAATATAATTAACTAGTGTCTCATTTAATATAGAGATGGTGTTTGTTGACATTGAAAGTGTTATGATTTTTGAGCCAGAAAGTTTGGTGGTAAACTTGTATTACAATGAATACCATTTTGGATATCAAGTTATCAACATACTTGATAGAGCTTTAGTCCATAAGAATGTGAACTTTTTGACATTTGTATCAAAATCATTTATTGTTATTGTAACCAATCAGAAGGGCGCATTAAGTGCAAATAGTAACCTGTTTTCATAGGTGGAGAACATCTGTATGTACCATAAACATATAATATGAAAAGGACTACTTATTACACAGTCTCAAAAATGAAATTGCACTTATGTTACCAGTTATGCAAAGATAACATTTGGCCAGATGACTTGGGTGGTGGTCGTCTAAAGAGAACTTACAATTGCAAAAATCTAACGTGTTTGAATTTCAAAACTTCGAAACACAACTTTATATATCAAAAATTATATGTATGTATATGTCTCTACAAGGTAAAAATAATTAGACCACAAACAATCCAAAAAAGTACAAAAGGATCAATCATGACCGTCCGATCAGGGGCTCAGATCAAGTCTTCTTCTTCCTCCTTTCTCCTTCTCCGGTTGCTGTGTCTCCTTCTTCTCCGGCGAGACAAGCACCGCCACCACCATCATCTCCGACCACCCCAACCACGACGTCGGCGCCGGCAGTAAGGGCTTCACCCATACCATAAAAAACCGTCATCATCTCTTGGATCGCCGCCCATCAAATGCATACGATTCTCATATAGTCATATGCGTCCGGTGACAACTAATTTAGAACGGATGAGGGCAACGCCCGTACCGTATCCACCCGAAAACGAAACTGATGATTGTCGGAGATGTCGCCAAAAATGTCACCGAAGGTGGTGGCGGTGGTTGTCTCGCGAAAGAAGAAGGAAGAAGGAGGAGGTGGTGACGGTCGCCGGAGAAGAAGGTGGTGGCTGGCGTCAGCAGTCTCACCGGAGAAGGAGGAAGAAGATGCTTGATCCAACGGTAAAAATTGATCCCTTTGTACTTTTTGGATTGTTTGTACTCTATTTATCCCACCCAAAAAATATGTAAAAGACAACACATAACAAGTATAAATATATAAAACACATTACATCATAGTTCGTTAAAGCAATCTTAAGAAAACATTTTAAGCCGTTAACACATAATCACAACAACGATTACGAAGAAATTTTGAACCGAAAATAATTTGAACTACACTTTGACAAATTATTTAGCAAGCCTATGATCACACATCTAACATGGTTCTCACTTTCGTATCAAGTAGAACATTAGCATACTATGAATGATTATTATTTTTGTCCTTGAACATCACAGTATTATTATTATTTTATTTTTTTTTATCAATATCAGTAAATCTCATTCACACAATGTCAATAAGAGAAATGAAATACAATGGTAGGTCGCCCTCTTGATTAATACAACTATGAATGAACTAATAATCTAATATACGTATAAAGATGAATAATTGATCTTTACAAACTAATAAACCAACACCTCATACTAGAATCATACAGACGAAATGGAAAAAGGAAAAAATATGTACAAAACACGAATGATATCCGAAAATATGCACCTATCGAATGATGATTGGTTGGAGAAGTTGTACCCATGTAACCATGTTGATGCAATGTTAGGCGGTTTTAAGCCCTTTGCTACTTTTAAGTTCATCCAACCCATTTGTACTCTAAATATATCTCCAAGAAATGATGATCCAAAAATGAAACAAGAATTCTAATCAAAAAAATCCGAGTTGTGAATGGAGATTAAATGTTCATTATCCTCGATGGTTTTTATGGGATCTTGCCCATACCATGTTACGGTTCCTACAAAAAGTAAGCAGATTTGGTTAGGTGTCTTCCACAAAAAGGCTGCCTGGGAGTGCATCAAGTTATGCACCTAATGCAATGGCACATGTACATTGCTAGCAAGAACGTGAGCTAATGGCTATGAATATTATGATGAAGTCAAAAAATTTCAGAAATGGTCTAGCCAGTATTACGTATGATACCATCTTATAGAACGAAATATCAAACATCATACTATTTCTCAATTGATGATTTCAAAGATGTTTGGGATTGCTTATTTACAAGTGCATTTTGATTGAAAAAAATTAGCAGGTTAATACCTGCTTAAAATAAGCAGATTCTGAAAAAGTTTTTGTTATTGCTTATATGCTTAAAAAAGAAGCAATAAGCAGATAAGCGGGAAAATAAGCAGCCGAAATTGTTTTCATGTTTTGAGATGGAAATTTGCAGGATAAATTGCAGGTGGTCATACAACATATGTAGAATACAAATTTGTAATGTTTGACATAGATTATGCAATAGTTTGACTATTTGACAATCATTCAAAACAATTTTCAACCAAGAGAACAAAAATAGAAGTGTTCAACCAAATCTATACCATCAACATAGTAGTAATTTGGCAATATGGATTATTTTACTTAAAACAACTTTCAAAAGAAATTTTAAACATTATTTGGACATCCTAGAAAGAAAAATACGAACTTTTCCTGTGATGTAGTTACTATATGTAAGATAGATTCACTTTTTCCCATGAAGATAAGATAGTTTACTTGGTACATGTACATCATAGCAATTAGCAAGAGTGACCTTTTTGCTCTAAAATATCACTTCTTTGTTTTATGAAAAGTATTGAACTTGGTAAATGGTTTCAAAAGTTATTGAACTTTTTGCCATATGTCCAAAATACCCTTTATTAATGACATAATAAAAAAGGAGTTATAAACCTAATTTGTATTGATAATCTATATATGGATTAACATTATGATAGAAGGTACCTGGTGGTACAGATGGTTCTTGTTCTCTTGTTGAATGAAGAACAATTGTTCCCGAAAGAACAGTGATGAATCCACATATTTCAGATGCTATGTCGCTAGCACTCTGATCTTTCCAATCCTGGATATACGATATATATATATATATGATCATATGCTCATTTATTTGTTGACGGAGATACTAAATTATGGGAAATTAGCTACCTTGAACATAATTACACTTGCAATGATTGTTAAAGAAGTGAACATCACATAATATATAGGGGAAACAAGTGCTGTGTTGAACGTATCCAACGCCTGCATATATAAGTTGGACATGTTATCAGTGTGACATGTGATCGTTAATTGACAAAGAAGTATTTACCAAGCAACCAAGATATAAACATGGTCGTGAAAACTGTGATTGGCATCTAAGAAAAAACTATAAAAATTTATTTACTAGTAGAAATAAAGTTTTACTTCAGCTGAGCTGAATAAAGTCAAGCATAAGCTATTGCTTGGTTCACACAAAATTGGTAGGCTTGGATGTCGCATGTTGGGGAGTTCATGCTCTGCTCTATGGGCATATAAAGGGTCAGATAAGTTCGATATACTCAGCTGTTGTGTTTGGATGTACATTTTGAAAGTGATTATACAGGTCACAATAATCAGTTTCTGGTGTTTCGCTAAGCTACTTCTACTAATAATTATCAAATTACATAATTAGGTTTGAGTAACTACTAATTACGTCAATACCAATCATAATAAAATGATATTTTAATGTCAAGTAAATTATTTAATTACCGTTATTTTACCCTTTATCATCTACTACTTAATTAGATAATGAGAATTAGTTAATCAACAACACCAATAGATTATTACAACTTTCAGGAGCATAAGCGCATCCAAAAACCATCTTCTAAGTTCTAACCACATTTTGTTTAGGCTTTTTTGTGTATACTGATTACACAATATTTTATATATATAGTTTAAAAATACAACTAAGAACCCCCTAAGTTCAACATGTACTATATGGGCCCGTAAAGCTCATACATAATTAAAACTACACTGTTCTAGATAACTTAAAACTAAACCATTTTATCTTATGATAGAAATTTTGAGTTAAGACAGGTGAAGTTAACAGGGATAAATTACGATACTACCATATTCATACAAGTGGAGCAAGACTGGAATGTTTCAAACACTGGGTTATTAGTAATCTTGTGATGGATTACTCCTCTTTAGAGATTAAAGTTCCAGGAACATTACAATAACTAGTATTAACAAGAGTCTCTTGAACTAGTGGTTAACGGTTTGTAACTCTTTTTCAAGACAGTTCACAGGTGGCTTAATGGGTATAGAAAGAACATGAATTTTACCTTGTTAAGATAATTCAACTGTGTAATCACACATAGCACGGCAACAGTAACAAAAACCCAAGTTTGAGGATATGCAACCTGGCTAACTCCCTCTAGAGTAAGCTTTATCGCAATACCAATGGCTTTTATGCTAACAACCTAGAGATTTAGAGGCAGATACTATATTAATGTCATACGATGTAACATTCATGTGAGAAAAAGTAGTCTATGGACTTACCGTTAGGGAACCCATTAGAGAACATATCCCCAAGTATACCAAAATATTTGACTGCCCATAGCGAGGTTCAAAATGCATCACGAGAGCCGCTACTAGTGATAGTGTAGCTGCTACATATAATAGGAATGCTGTGGATGGAAACTGATTTGTATCAGAGACTGGAAAAGTTGTATGGTAATACAGTGAGGGATTATTAACGTGATGTCTGTATGTGCATTCTATAAATAATTTTGTGGTATTACAAAATCAAAAATCAGATTAGAGATTTTAATAGATTGAGCTGTAGAATATACTGTTTCAAAGTTCTTCTGCTTTTCAAATTTGTAACAAGTGTTCAGAAGATAAATAAATGTTTTTGTAAATTTCAAAATATGATTTTTAAAGAAAGCAAGTGAATAAATGCCCCAAAGTGAAGTTTTGAGGCAGAAGGAGACGTGTTGTCGTGTTCTGTTCAGCGAGGGTAAAGGTCACTCAAATTAGGTGTTAAAATGTGATAAATATGTATAAAACCAGAATCACCAAGCCAACCTGGTTCAATTGCCAAATTCCATATTTCTTCTACCGAATTTGGAGTGGATTCCGCAGGTGCATGAATAACCACTATTATTGAACCAACTATACATGAGACACATCCCACAACACCCATCCGCTTCAAGCGTTCTTTCAGCATGAAGTGCGCCAAAACAGCACTGTTAAAGTTTATCATATATTTTAGTTGGAGAATCAAGGTTTTCATGGCGTGTATTGATTGTGGAGTAGAGTAAGTGAATCACAATATAAACCATTTTAACTGATAATGAGCCGATTAATCATTTTTATATATGTATGGCAAAAAAAACACTAAACAAGTTAACCTGCCCTGGACCCCCAGTTTGAAAATGTAGTTGCATAGGACAAAGCAATAGCTTTTCTAGCATAAAAATATATTTGTATATAGATTAAAAAAAAAAAAATTCACTTGTACGTCCCATCCTTACAAGATGGGCATGTTTGCAATTAAAAGTCAAATATGATGTTTAGAGAAGTCAATCAGTTAATGTAGAATAGTGTTCACGCATTCTGTTCTATCGCATTGGGTAACGGCCTTCCATTATTAAAATAGAAGTTGTGTGATCAAGGCTTGCATAGTCCAAAAACATGAAGGGTAGAGTTCAAACCATTACCTAACGATTATACTCAATGCACCAAGAGGGGTTACAAGGACAGCAGGAGCATAAGCATAAGCAACAAAATTGGCAGCCTCTCCGACAATCACTGTAGTTATTTGAAGCCAACATCAATCCAAAACAGCACGTTACCTTCAGTTCTCATAGTGGACTAAAGTTTGTCTAATGGTGAGAACTTGAGTGCGTTTAGTTATTAACAAATAACAACTTACTTGTAGTCATGCCTGCCCACCAAAGTGGTTCTTGTAGATAAGTATAACCACCATGTCCTAAAACACATATAAAGCATGTTACATCAAACTAATACCACACAGGCATCCAAGTGTACATATGAGTCTGGATAAAGACTTAAGACAAACTGATACCTACGACTATCAAAAATTACTACAAGAGTCATCGCTAGTAATGCTATCTATTTTTATATGAGCCAGACTTATATTGTGGGTTGACGACTTCGTAAATATAATGTATAGCCATGATGGTAAGATAAAATACAAGAAAAAAGATATGACCATGAATACTCTCATGCTAGATTGCGATGTGACACTAGACCTTGGAAACATATCAAAAGTGATCTACATGCCAATATGGCAATATTCATAACATATATCATCAGAAAGAAAAGTTAACTTTTAAAGGAAAGTTAACTTTTATAAATGACCAACATGGTAAAAGCATAGCACTATAACAAAGACTACATAAGAATCGCTTGAATTTGCGCATAACAATTATGTTAGAATTATGTTACAGATTTTGTACTTATAAATGTGAGCTTTTCTTTAAGTATGCACCACAATGTTCACAAAATAGAATGAAAATCCCAGCAACCACCAAATGTATATCAATTGAGTTAGTTGTTTGTCTTATGTAATTATGATTATCAATCCTATAAGCTAAGTCATAAACTGACAAGAGTTGTATGCATTTTCACTTTCTTTCTTTGCACAATCCACTACAAATGCCTTTCATACAAACAACAAAGTGGTTATATAAGATAGAAACGATACAAAATAAGTTCATGAAACAAATAGCCTAATAGTGAAACTCATTACTCATTAAAATACATAAGTTTAGGGGACCTCTCCCTGCTCCTATGCCCTCTTATCCAAAGCCTTTCACAAAGCCGACACGAACAGTGAAGAGGCAAGGGAACACTTGGACCTACTGAATTTAACAAAATGCCACATTATCCCCGCCAGATTTAACAAAATTGATACTCGACCAACCACTACCTTTACATGTTATACTATAAAACTTATCACTTAAGTCTGTACTTTAGTGTTCTTATTACAGCTCTCACACTAGGAACCTTAGGACTTACATGTATTTGCTAAGTACAATACATCCATCTCTTGTTTGGTTAATTGTTTACTCTTTGAAGACATAACTCAGCCATTAAATATCCACCAGCATTACGATCTGCCATCGATAATGGTTCAAGTTCTCTTTCCTACATTAGTTTTAAAAAATTGCATTTGCCAATCTTATCCGTTTTTCAACCTTCAGAAACAATGCATTAAAGAAACTAAAATAAAGATCATCAAACATTCAGCATAATTTCAGTCAAAAGTGAGATACCCTTAGTTTCCCCTTCCTGTAAAAGATTCCACCTAAATCTAAAAGGTTAGAATAAGATTACTTTTAACCCTTTTATTTTTACCCTCAAATAGTCAACACCATCATAAGTATAATTCTTATAACTTTACCCCTCAACCGAAAAGAACCTTCTTTTTTCCTTTTATCACCGAAAAACACTCTCTTTTTTAAGTGCTTATCGGCTTATCGCTTGTTTATTAAGCAATAATAAGCACTATCTTAAAAACAGCTTAACAGCTGCTTATTTTTTCAAGTAAATAAGCACAATCCTAGCAAAATATCCAAAACTAACCCAGAAGTTTATACATCTCAAATTCTCAACTTCAAAGAGTAAATCTTTACAAGAATAACCTCAAAATTCAATCAAACCCTAAAAAGAACTAAACTAAAATTACTCTATACATAATCACATATAAATATACATATAAACATACCGGCACTAAAACCAGTGTTGGCAGCAGCACGTTTAAGACCTTTCTTCTTCAAAATAAAACTTGTGCCAATAAATCCACTTGATAACACTGCCAATATCAGCCCTGTTGTATTATCTGCCACACCAATTTTTTTTTCTTTCTTTCTTTTTAATAATATCTATCTATACACACATATATACATACATATAAAGAACAAAACTTTTCCCGCCAATCTAAACAAACCCACAAATAAAATTTGATTTGAAGAGAGAAAATTTAATAATTTTAATAATATTAATAATGGGGATCTGGAGAAATTTGTCAGAGTATGAAGAAAGACCAACAAGACTACAAGAATGTGGGTCCGATTTGATTAAGTGAGGATGTTCGGGTTAAAGGGGTTATTCGGGTCGACCCATTAAACGTTGTATAAACGACCCATCATCTATCTGTGTATATTGTAAGTATTTGCCAGCTAAAGAAATTGAAATGGAGTGATAGATGAGATCCAGGTCATTCTTTTAATTAATTAATTAAAATTATTAATTTATTATTATAATTGTGGTGTCCAATTGGGTGTTTTCTTCTTCCTCACCCCCCAATCAAGCATAAACTACGTTAAGTTACATTAAAATTGTCCTTATAGTTTATTTTATTACAATTGACCCCTCTCTTTTATTACAAACGACTCGAGTTGACTTTTTAGCTACCGACTAGTCGTTTTACTGTATTTCCACTTGGTTGGTGATGATATACACTTGTGAATTTTATTGCTAATGTTAGTAGATTTGTTTGTATTTCCTTTATTCCTTATATATATATATATGCTTTTATGCAACCACCAGCGAATGATATATAACGAACTACGATATGTAATTACCTATGATATGTAATGATATTCGATATGTAATGATGCATAATATTGTATATGTATATGTAAAATGTAATGATTACTTGGCTTATAAATCTAATTCGCTACACATTGTAACTTTGTAAATTGTCATGACAAATTGACACGTGCACATTTAATGAGTCTAAATTAATAAGTCTAAACATTAAAGTGAAGATATGTGATGAATAACGTGGATACCTAAAACTATATGAGATGCGAAAATGCTAAGCTATTAACATGAAAAAGTGTTATGTTTTTTTTTGAAAGGTGACTTTCGCTTGATAACTTCGTATCGCGATTCGACAGCGGGAGGTCTAACATACGTTGTCTTAACCGGGTCCGCGCTAGAGAGCTCCCTCGAAGTAGAAATGTCTATTTCAAATACCCGATGGGGGAAAACCCCCTACTAATCCGCCCGAAGGCACGACGATCAATAGGGGTAAACCCTGTCCACTCAGACTTGAACCTGGGTATACCCAAGTCAGGCCTTCATAGGAAGACTTCCTATGTATTTTCTAAATCTTGAACCCAAGACCTCTTGCTTGTAAGGCAAGTGCTCAACCACTTGAGCTAACTAGGAAGTAAAAAAAAGTGTTATGTTACTAATAAAACGTTGAAGTTTTCATACGTACTCAAGATTTTAATGTGTCGTGAGGGGAGATATTTTTTGTTGCACAATGGCTCGATAAAAAGAACTAGCCACCAGTTCTAAACGTGCTGTTTCATCCTTTTCTTTTCTTTCTTCGACATCAAATACTAACATATGGTCTTTGTTGAGACTGGAACCCGAAACCCGTTGATTGGTGGGTCCATAGTGTTTGCTCATTCTTAAGACTTGAATCCCGAATACTCTGTTTTCTAATTGTATCCTAAAGCTACATTATCTAGCATGTTAAAGTAGACGTGGGATGTACAATCGACATCTCAAACAACACAAGACCGTAAATGAGTGTTCTATATTATAAATAGCCTAAAGGAGTGAAACGAGACTCAACTTGTCAAAACCATCAAGCAGACTATGTAAATGTTTTTCTTTTCTTTCTCATTCTACAACAGTAACTAAACAAAGTATAGTTGTCCGAGTGGTGTTTATCACCTCTACTTCTTCTTCTTTGATTTGCTGGCCTTCGATTGTGCGTAAGCAGTTCCCTGAAAACAAGAACCATCGATCAATTACTCGTCTTAAATACCATTTTAATGATAAGAAAAAAGAGAAATCAAATTGGTTATACTTGCTGACCGGCAAGTCAAACAAACGGGCAAGGCTGTTTAAAATTAGTTGCACAGAAAAATCGAGTGGGTAAAAAATGCCGCACGCGTCAACAGATCATAAACTCAGGAGTCCAGTCAACTTGTTTCAAGCAGCGACCCAACATGCCCATTTTGCAACCTCTAACTAGAGGTGACAACATTATCTATTCATATGGCAAATGTCGAAATGTGGAATGCTTAGAGCTTCCTAAGATATATACATTAATGTTAATAAAGCACTACCAAATGAAGTGTTGGCAGGTCAACCAATCCAGCCCCACCCATTTTATCCTATAATTGAAAATTACTCGATTTGACCCAACCACTTCAAACTGTTTCCCGAACTGCCCATTACCATGTCCAGATGGTTTGGTTTCCGCTAAAAACAAGTATACTGCTCCGAAGTAAACTAAAAAATGAATGAAAATCTAAGAGAACCAAAACATTTGATATAAAATGAGAAACGCAGCTAAATATTGAACAAATCAACTTAAGTAAGCTGTTATGTGAGAGATACCAACCTCCAACCACTCATCCATAGATGCATCAACGTTCCGAGTTCCAGTTTCCACCTTTGGCACCCTCTTTGTTTTCTGAGAGAAAAACCAACACAATTAGAACCAAAAAGAAAGAGCTTAATTCCAGGTTTCGGGTTTTCATTTTTCCTTTTACATCTTCAATGAGGAAGTTAAAATTCTCTTTAGTGAATAATGTTGTATGCCAGCGAAAAGAGCATTCAGCATATGAACAGGAGGCTGTTCGACCCCTATGGGCTCGGTCTACTCTTTCATTATGAAAAACACATAAGGAAAACATTTGTGGTCCCATTTAATCAGTTTGAATTAGAATGAAGCTTATATTGGATCTTATTTACTTGAAGTGAAGAGAGTGGAAGACATAAACCACAAAATGATAGAAAAATAAAGGTGGCAAACACTTTTACTATGATATTTTCGTGTCAGGTCAGGATGTATTTTACTACTAGCAGGTGAGGTGGGTCAAACCAAAAAACATAATAAGAGTTAAAGAAGTCAAAGTCGCCCAAATTGAATCTTCCATACGTAAAATCTCTCAAATCACTTTATTTATAGATAACTACCAGAATATTTAGAGTTTAGTAATTATAACTAACACTCAAATTTTTATTATATAGAAAAAAAGGAATTTACTTTTTAATGTAATGTTCCAGAGAAACCCAAGCGGTCTTGCTTTATAAGATAATCCACTTTGAAATGTTACCCAGCCCACGCATTCATACAGTATACCAAAACCACGAAACTCCTCTGATGGGTGAGCAGAAGTACCTTGGAAAGGTTTTGTATTTGACCACGAACCCATAATGCAAGAAACACAAGAAGAGAAATTCCAAGAGAAACTAGAAACACAGTCTCGACGCTAACAAGCCCACCAGCTTCGATAACTTCAATAGTACCATTATAGAATGTGTTTTGGTACGGCAACTGATCAATTTCATAAACTATAGTTCCAACAAGATCAAATGTTCCAGCCTGAAATACAGCACCTTATAAGCTCAACAAATTAAGCTGTAAATACATACTGGTGAGCAGCTGCAATAGTGATAGATCTACTCTACCTGTAAGAATTGGCTGACAGCGAATATATAAGGAAAAGTTGCTTGAACAGAAGGAGGAACGGATGCATTGTTAAAAGCCTGACAAAATAGAAATGATATAAGTTTATTAAGCCAGATTATGAGTGTTTTGATGTGACTTTTAAAGTGACGATTATATGATGCTAAGAATAAGGTAATTAGTTGTAATCAAGTACGATGTAGAAAATTGTGTTTGGTTGTGCTTTTGCTGTTTGAGGTTCTAATAGAATGATACTCACAAGTGTTCAGAGAATGTGATATCTAAGCAACTAACTTATAAAATTATAAAATGACAAGAAATACACTATTCGTGAAAAAAGAGACACATTTTGTTTAACAGATGTCTCACAAATTAGGATTAAAAAAGGATAATTGATAACCGGTTCTGCAACTATTATTTGGATCCTAAGATAAACGAACGCCGTTTCTGTTTATCCAAATAAAACAACTGTCAACTCTCCCAGATTAAAAAAAGTATATAGAACAAGCCTTTTCAGAATGCAGATCCTTAGGGTTCTGTTGAGTGCTTTGTAAGAGACCAATAACTACCAATAGATTAGGTCAGACAGTCACCATATGTAACATTTTTTCAATGAGAAGCTATTACCTGTACAGAGAGATTCTGAACCAACATACGATGATCAAAAGGAAGATGGACACTGGCTTGGACAGCAAGCACCTTCACATCCTGATCCCCTGATCATGAAGCAACATTAACGAGTTAGATCACTTCTGCGTATACAAACTCAAAACTAGCAGTAAATCAAAAAATCATGCCAATAAGTCACTGACACGCGCATTACCGAAGTAGAATCAAGTAGATGTGATCAGAAAAAAATAAGTAATATTAAAATAAGGAACAAAGCAGGCTAAGACACCAGGGAAAAAATAGTATGAGAATGCTACCCTCATTTTTCATTCCAACTAAAATCTCAGTCTCTTTCCCTGCCAAAACCACTGCAGACAAGACATAATAGAGAGCTTATTTAAATGAGCAAAAATTGGTTCAACAAATTTACAAAATAATTATCTGCTTTAATAAATAAATAAAAAACGAGTAAAAGTTACTACCTTTTGCAGTATTCTTCGGAAAAACACATACTGTTTCCACACCAGGAGCTGGACTATAATTCCCAACACCAAAGTCCTGAACATCATCACCGACAAACCCAAGATCTCCTCCTTCCTCAACAGTCTCGGCGACAAGTTCAGCGTCTTCTAAATCCGGGTCAGACTCACATCTAGCAACTATAGAGCAACACCATCAATTAATAACAATCTTACGAACAGAATCATGAATATGTAAGGAAGACATACACAGTTGAAATTACAACAAGAACAGGTTAAATTACGTATCAAGATGCGTAAAGTTCATCACTTTCAGTACGGGTCAGGTTGGGTTGCTCTGTATCACATTTTTTTCCCAAATCTTTAAGCTTTCTATAATTAGAATCTAAATTCTTTAACCACCTAAACTAATGAGGGTAGTGCATAAACATACATTTCGAACGACTTCAACTGACCCGTAATTTTACCCGGTTAGAGATAAAACATAACCAAGTACCAACATATAACATTAGCAAGTTCATAACTTTTTTTAAGCTTGAGCTCACACTATACAGTCTAATCTAACAACATTTTGATGATAAAAAAGCAAACTTGGCACCTTACATCACTAGAGTCATACTGATTAACAAGATATATGTCTAATAAAATAAGTTACAATATTGAGTGTGAAATTGGTACATGCAGTCAACAGCTATATCTATCTAATAATATATATACATATATATATATGTATGTATGTATAAACATACTAAGAATCAGAGGTATGAAATAATACAGGAACAAGATAAAAGTAATAAGAAGACTGAATATCCTTGTTGAACAGGTTGGTCAAAACTGAAGTTTCACTAAAAAAAAGAGAGATGGGAACCTTGAAGAATTAAAGAAGAAAAGAGGAGAAGTAGAAGGAAGGCGAAGACAGAGAAAACCCTAAGTTTAGTCATTGTTTAGGTGGAGAAGATGAGTGAGAGACAAAGAGAGATATATATAATAATAAGTAGAAGAAAACAACTAATCCAATACATCCCAATTGAACCTTCATCAAAACTTTTAATTTCTATTTTGCCAAACGACCTAAAATGAAACTTAAACTTTTACCCATTTCACAAGTTACTAACTTACTACCCAACCTAAAATATAACTTTAATAACTTATATACGAGTATTTGACTACTAAATTATCTTTGTGCGGGATATAAGTGATTAAAGTTATGGCAAAGGTAATCCTCCAATAAAAAGGTTTAGGTTTAGTAACTTTAAGTTCGAATCTTAAAAGACACAAGGATTTATCCCTATTAATAGTTGTATTCTTCAGGCGAATCAGTAGAGATTTTCCTCCCATTGCGTATATAATATAGACATTTTTGCTTCGAGAGAGCTTTCTAGTGCGGACTTCGTTTAAACAATGTATGTTAGGTCCCTTTTCGAAAAAACTTTGTGGGGGTTAAACATTTAGTTATTGATTATACTAGCATAATTAGTGATAAAATATGTCGAAATGTAATAATATTATTATTTAAAAATTATTTTTGTATCGAATATGGTTAGTAGTATATATATGTTTTGTATAATGACGGTGTAAAGTTAAATATATATACTATATCTTAGAAAATGATGATATTATTATCTTGAAATGGTTATCATGTATATGGATTTTTTGTATTTTTGTATATAATTAGTTAATTAGTCTCTTAAGCATTATAAATCCACTTGGTGAAACATGTGCATTATACAACTAATTTGTTTTTTAAGGGAAATATTTGTAGGTAAAAAGAATGTTATAATTGTTTAGTTTATGTAAAGGTAGAAATGAAAGGAGAGGAAAAGGGAAAGTTATAATATGTATTTTTAAAATTTTTTTAAGTGTGAAAATGAAAGTAATGGATAGGATTAGAGGGGAAGTGTAGTTGTTTTTTGCAATGTTTTAAATACCGGTATTTTGGTCGTACCGGTCGGGTACCCGGTATCGGTATAACTGGTATACTGACCAGTACGTACCGGCACGGTAATTTAATTTTTGTATTTTTATTTTTATAGAAATCCTACAAACTTTATTACAATTTAACGAAAATAGTCAAAATAAAAGTACAATCCACTCAAAAACAAAACCAAATAGATATTTCATAACAAAATATAAGTTTTAACGTTTACAAATAACAAAACATAACATTAAAGTATTGTAACATCCCAATAATAAAAAGGTAAATAAAATTAACCCCTTTTATAGTTTTGACACTAAAGTAACTTTCTAGTATTTTATTTTTAGACATGGAGTTAATTTAGTTGGGACCTTAGTGGCTAGCGGGTATTATACCCTTAAATTTTTAAAAGAAACGTGGCATGGGGAGGAAAATCCCATCCACTTTCTCTTGTGACTCACCCTTCCACCATCAGATTCAAGATTCTAAATTCTTCTAAATCCTTCTTTTGTAAATGAAATTCCTTGTTTCTACATCTACACCAAAGATCATCCATACTAAGAAATACTTACACTAGCAATTGTAGTTAGCACTCAAATTGGAGAGATTTATATGTGAGGGTGTGTGTCAAATTAAGCAAGAGGGGAGGAAGAAAAGATTGTGATTATAACCCATCCCTAGCTAATTTCTTCAATTAAGGTATGAGATTTACATATTTTATTAAAGTAATTGTCATGAGAATTAGGGTTCTTTCTATTATGTAACTTGGGGTTTTCTTTTTAATAGAGTGATTTCATAATTGAAACCCTAGATATTTTGGGTAGATCATTGTTGAGATATTGTTTTTTTGAAATAATTAGTGTAACACCCCGACTACGTCGGAAACACGAGATGCCACAGAACGACATGGTACAAAAGATTAAATGGAAAACATCTTAATTAAAGTCTTAAAACCATTCCAAATTAAACGATTACATAGTTCAAAGTAAAGTGTTAAAAATCATAACATAAGTCCAAATCCGAATAAAAGATAAACTTGTTTGCATTACAAGTCTTCGTTCACCATGCAAACACAAAGTCCAAAAGCGGTCCATAAGCAAACCTACTGCTCTAAACCTGAAAAGCATGGAGAAAAAGTGTCAACTACGAGAGTTGAGTGAGTTCATAGGTTTTTAGCTAATACAATAAGCATATATATACACATCATCACAAAATAAATTAGGAATCACCAATTTCCATGTACATTTCCAATTCATCCTTTCATAATCGTTCGTTCAACTCAATTTTAACCCATGTAAATAAATCTTTGTCATATGACCACAAGGGTCCAATTCCATTATCTTAGATGAGTATATACTTGAGCCACTACTACTACCATTTTATTCAAGTCCGATTACAATCCAATAATTCAATTCATAGCACAAGCTGTCAATCAAGTGCCGTAATATTAATAACAATGATAATAATGGGTCGTGCCATGGAGACGCCCGATTATCTAAGGTAGTTAGAACACCGGGGGCCAGACTAGAAGTGGAGGTTGTCACGAAGGCAACCAACCTTCCAACGGTACGCTTTGGGTGGGCGGACGAAACCTAGTTGCGCAACTAACTAACTACAGGCCTCCACTTTCGGAGTAGATAGTAGTGTACCGAACGCCGCGGTTTGACAGAACTCAAGCTCATCACATAAATCCTTTATTATCATTTCATACTCATATATCAAGAATCATTTCATATAACAACTCTCTTTCAAGAAACATTGCATATATAGAAAGTAGTTTCATTTATCATGCTTTTCACCCGAAAGTAAAACACATAAAAGAGTTTGAAAGGGGGCTATGACTCACTTGATTTGAGAGTAATGGGGGCTGATCAAATACGAGACGTGTGCCTAGTGATGTCGTTCCCCAAGCAAGCCTAAACCATGGTATTCAAATATACACAACGTAAGTGCGTGTTACATGAACTAGTGAACTAGATCATGAGATTTATGCTAGTAGGCTTGCCTATCTTTGGTTGTTACTTAATTATGGAATCAAGGTGTATTATGATGTTCAAGATGTTTGGTTAAATTGGAATTGATGGTAAGAGTAGTTTTCGCGTTAAGCGTTTTTGCGCGTCTGTTGGAATTTCGGTAATTCGGCTTTGATTCGCGAGATTTCTTTTGCACACTTTGCTTTGTACTATTATTTGATATTGGTACAGTAGTATTTTGGATTTTAAAAATATATTTTCTGATCTATATTAATTTCCTTGATTTATTATTATTTTAATTAATTATTTATTCCATTTATTCATCAATCAATTAAATAATTCCTTATAATTATTCTTAGGTTCTTAAATTACCTTTAAAATTTATAGATAATTATATTTTAATTATCTACTGAGTATTATGCTTTTAAACTTGTAATATTATTTATTTATTTATTTATTTAAGCTTTATTACTTATTTATTTAATAATAGTGATTAATTAGTGATTTTTAACTTAGTTAGTTATTCTTAAATTATGTAAAACTTGGTTCTTTCCTTGAAATTACTTTTCCCCAGTAGGTTTAAGTTATTTTAATCCTATTTATGTGATTTTGTCCAAGTTCATGATTTATATAATTTATTATTGATTTATTTATTCCTTAAAATCCTTTTTAAATTCACTAAATTATAAAAACACTTAGAAATCATCACAAGAGCTTTTGTCTAAAATCCCAGGCCCTTCTTAGGCAACTTTTATCAATAAAAATTTGTAACCATTCAATCTCTTTTGTGTTCTTATAATTTGAGGACTTTTAAACATAAAATCGTTTACCGAAATAGTGATTTTTGCCTCATTTCTCAACCAATTTAAATGCTTCAAAAGGGATTTTTGTTCTTATTTCATTTTGTCCAGAATGTCCATCATATTTTGATGACCTAAGTCGTGATTGTGG
This sequence comes from Erigeron canadensis, assembly GCF_010389155.1. Lineage (NCBI taxonomy): Eukaryota > Viridiplantae > Streptophyta > Magnoliopsida > Asterales > Asteraceae > Erigeron > Erigeron canadensis. Next base: position 8,676,335 of record NC_057761.1, read on the forward strand.
TGGTGGTGTGCTATGTGCAATTTTGTGCTTTCGGTTGGTGATTATTTGACCCGAAAAGACTATTTTTGAGCTTATTCTTGCCATGCATCAAATGACTTGAGTTTTATACTTTTAACTAGTGTTTAGACCCCGTGCGATGCACGGACAGCCCTAAATAATTTTTCTTAATGATTTTACCACACAACTTAATGATTATAGAGTTTTAATATGAAATATAAATATATACCTAGGATTGATGAGAACTCTTTCCTTGTTACATGAACAACAAATCCACATTTTGTTGTCCCTTAAAGCATCAATAATGTCGACTGCATCCATGTAGAGATCGGTCAACTTAACTTCTTGAGAACAGTTCACACATTCCATTGAATACCATAATTGGTCGATTGGAATAAAACCGATTGTTGCAACAACAACCACTTTATCAAACTGTCAAAATGAAAATGTTTATACATTAGAATGTTAAAAAGCTAGTTATAAATTCGAAAGAAAGTTATGTTAAAAAGTAATCTAATCAACAAAGAAAAATTTACAAACAATGAATACTTACATGTTCGTCCATCAGGATCATCTCAATACTACCTATGTTATTAACATCTCCATATAGAGGTTGCTTCCATAGCCGCAAATTCTAACCGTTATCGTACATGGCTTATTATTTGGACGCAAATTTCTAATTGAAACATGGTTTAGTGAAGCCATGCTAAAATTGATCTGTTATGTGTTTACGTTTTGAAATGCCTTAAAACTGAATGGAAGTGGCCTTATATAGACATAGACATGCTAGGAAGTAACCGTCACAAGCAATACACCAACGGTTACATTTTCAAATTTTCAAAAATTTGAACTTTTTGAAAGCATAACTAATCCGTTTTAAAAAATTTGAACTTCTTATAAAAGTAACTAATCCGTAGACCTTCCAAGGAGCAATATTGTAATGATTTTTAGGCTTTCTTGCATTTTTAAGCATGCCACATAGGCAAAAACTAACAAATTTTGAAGTGAGATTTATATAATGTAGGGATATGTCATATTTCCAGTATGTTCATCACATTTTCATGGTCATATAGTTATGGTGCATGTGTGTGCTCAAAATGCATTTTAACAAGTTTTCGGTTTTTGATTTCAAGCCTATTTTGCCTTGTTTGGTTCCATAATCATATTTTTGTTATTACCATAATTTTTCCAGAATATTAACTTTGATTTCAACACATTTTTCACTTATGACAAGCCTAGCTTCATCTCATAATCCAAACAATAATCCAACCTTCTTAAATCTAGCATATAAGCACTTAAATCAATACTTTTTAACATAAAGCTTTAACCATCAAAAATTCATCATCATAAAAATATATTTTTCATGAAATATTCCAGAAATATATATACAAATATTTATACATCATGTTCATCTTTTTATATAAAAAGTTACTTTACAATCTATCAACACATATCCACCTTTTTGATGCTAGCTTCTATAGATCCATCACTTTATCAATAAAATCTATATTTTTTATAAATATTTCCAGAAATATTACTTTCATAATATGTATGAATATAGCCATCTTTCAAAGGAAAAATCACATCAAGGACTATTAAACTTATATCCACACTTTTGGGTCTTAAACTAGTTGAATCCTTGGATCTGTCTTCATGGATTCAACATGCATGAGCATGGAAAGAAAGATCCTATCAACTTTGCCCTCATCAAGTGTATATTCAAAAGAAAACATGAAGAAAACACAATCTTTTGATAAAACCTTTTTAATATAAACAGGAACAAGATTAACCTAATAAAGAGATGAAGATATATACCCTTGAAGATCACTTCTAGATGATGAAAGATGGCAGATTTTCGTGGCCTATATCTCCAAGAATACCCTTATTCAACACTTGAAACAACCCTTAAACTATTCTTGAATCAACCCTTTGTTTATCTAACCTACAACCCTTATTATTATCAAGTATTAAGGTTGATTTTTGTTGGTGTTCTTCTTGTTTCTTGGCTGCCGAAAAAGAGAGAGAAAAGGGAGAGAAGAAGAGTTGTTTTGAGAGAGAATTGATTAGTGTGTGTGAAATGGGAGTGTAGTGTGTGTTGGAGTGGTGAGTTCCAAGACTTAAGGCATGCAAAATCTGAAAGGGGGGCGGCCTCATGGGGGGGGGGGGGATTTGGAGGGGTTTTACTTTTTTTTTTTTTATAAAATTTTGTTGTATAAGTATAATTGTAGGTATATGTTAAGTGTGGATTTAATTTGTAAGTGTTTTGTTAGTAAAATGTAAGTAATTGGTTGTTTTAGTTAGGAATATATATATGTGTGTATAAGTCATGTATATTTATGTGTGTGGATATATTTTTGTATTTTTAGTTGGTTACATAGGTCATTGGTTGTAAATTTGTATTAAATTTCAAGCTTATATGCTTACTTATTAAGTTTTCGACGCTTTTACGTACATAATACTTCCAATTATATTTTTAGTTGAAAATTTTATTTATCATGATCATATCTTATTGATTTGGTTTTATTTTTGATTTGTTGGGCAATCCATAGGAATTTTGATTGGTGTCTCAATTTGCGAGCCTTAAGTTATTATTATCGTATCGATTGATCACCTCTAAAAATTTTTGTTCCGAGGTATTTTCATTAGGAAATTCTTTTACATATCATTAGCTTTAGATCACTAATTTGGGGCATTACCTATTAGCTTCAAGTATAACTATGGCTTGCGGAAACGTAGACAACCTAACTAGCACATATATAATATTAAAAGTACGATTGTTACATCTAGATGGTGAAATTTTTAGCTAGTTCATCCCATAGTAACTACACTATTGTGTTTGGCTCATGATTTATATTGTTATTGAAATAGTGAAAGTATTATGACTAATGTAATGATATGATTGAGTTCATTAATAAATACATGTCATGATTTTAGTTGAAAATGAGGATAATTTGAATTGAATGATGAAAATGTGTTTTGAGCCACACAAAAGATGATTGATGATATGGGTTGAGCTAGAACTTTGTAAAGTGATTATAGTTGATCTTATGACGCTATGACATGATGAATGATAGGTACACCATAGGAAGGCTTGTTATTGAGAAACTTATTTGTCTTGTGAAATTACCGGGATTGTGGCCAAGGTGAGTACTATATGCAATTGATGTGAGCTGCGGAGTCTTGGACTCTTTTGCTCGGAATGTGGGTGGCAAGTCATGGATGACGATTCATGGGTTTGTCATCGTATAAGGATCCTTATATGTGCTTTATGTCACTTGAATGATATGATGTTTAAGGTGTCGATTGTATATTGTACTCACTAAGCAAAAGCTTACGTTTTAGTTGTTACCTATTTTATAGGCGGAATTGGTGATCATGGAAAAGACAAGACTTGAATAGGTGATTAAGACCTTAAAGAACTTTTGGAGTAGTAGATTATGTTGGTTGTTATGGATAATATTCTTAGTCATCCCGATCATGTGCTCTTAGTAACGCCCTTTTTGTATTTTAAATCGGGTCATATGGTCATGACACGTTAAAATTTAGTTGTTTTCAAATTTATGTTATGGTCTTGGGAAAATTGATATTCCGGTTAAGTTAGACATGTTACCTTTATGGTTGTTTATTCGTAACAAGATGGGTTGGATATTTTTAAAAGGCATTTGGCCCATATGTCTATTTTGTGTGATAATTGTAAGTATAATGGGCTTATTATGTCTCTTATGTTATGTTAGAAGTTTCTGTAAAATTTGGTTTGCATTCGAGGTCGTTTGGTTTCATAATGGTTAATAACATTGTTTTTAATGCGATATAAACGCACATGGCCCGTTTGGGTCATCGCTAAGTAAATTTTGAGTTTGGTAAGTTTGTTATGTTAATTATGATGTATAGTGAACATCTGCACTTTTTGGTGTTTTGAAAATGAGTTTTGAGTGTTGAAAATCGTTTATTTGTGAGTTTCGATTAAAATTGAGTTTTGCAGGTCGGACCATAAATTTACGGCTGAGACCATAAGTTTACGGTCAGTGTAAATATATAGGACCGTAAATTTACGGTCCTGGACCATAATTTTACGGCCAAAGAATTTTCGCAAAGCTTCAGGTCAGGAAGAAAAAAATCCTAGACGCATTTTACGCCCAAGTTTTTACGCTCAGTGTAAATGTTGGACTGTAAATTTACGGTCCGAGACCATAAATTTACGGCCATACTAATTTTGGACCGTAAATTTACGGTCCGAGACCATAAATTTACGGCCAGTGCAAAGTTTTTTTTAAAATGTTTTATGTGTCTTTAAATATATAAGTCCGGGTCGTGTGAGTCCATGATTATATATAAAGGTATTTTTATTTAAGTATTATGCATGTATATGTATATATATTGCGGAAAAAAAATTTTCTAAATTTTAACGGGCGTTACAATTTTGGAATCCGAGCCATGGTTTAAGGGATTTAGGTGTTCGATCTTAACGGATAGGATACCTAGACTTAAACCGTAGGAAGTAACCTTGACTTGGAGTAATAAGGGTAGTTTCGTATTTGACCACTAAAGTATTTAGTAAAATTAACTTAAAGTGAAATAGTTTATGATCCTAATAGAGTCGGCCTATTACCGATCATAAACTATTACGTTTTGAATTAAAGTTACTAAATATGGAAGTGATCGAGCACATGACCTTAGGACCTTGCGGTCTTGTTTTATAAGATAATCCAAGCAGATGAAATTAGTACATGATGAAAATTGGTACATGATGAAAATTAGTACAGACCGAGTTTAAACATGCATTGCGTTACTTTGCTACTAATCGTCATCGACTTAGTTGCATTCATTGGTACATGATGAAAATTGATTGTGTTATCTACTAATTTGTACATGTTTTGGCGTGTTTGTGAGTTGATGGTATAAATTGGGAAGATTGTTGATTGATTTACGTCATGGTGTTTATGTATGTATGTATAAACATACTAAGAATCAGAGGTATGAAATAATACAGGAACAAGATAAAAGTAATAAAGAAAACTGAAGTTTCACTAAAAAAAGAGAGATGGGAACCTTGAAGAATTAAAGAAGAAAAGAGGAGAAGTAGAAGGAAGGCGAAGACGGAGAAAACCCTAAGTTTAGTCATTGTTTAGGTGGAGAAGATGAGTGAGAGACAAAGAGATATATATAATAATAATGGTAATAATAATAATAATAATAATAATAATAATAATAAGCAAACAACTAATCCAATACATCCCAATTGAATCTTTATCAAAACTTAGTACGCGTTTGGTTCACATAATGTTTTGGGAAAGAATGAAATCTTTCAAAGGAATTGGAATTTGAAGGAATGGAATTTGACGAAATGTTTTTGATTTTTTGAAAATTCAAGTGATTGAAATTCCTTCATCCATCCCCAAGGAATGGAGATTCCATCAAATGATGGAATGTTTACATTCCTATGGAATGAGATTCCCTCTTCTTTGTGCAACTAAATGCACTAAAGAATGAAATTCAATTCCAATTCCATCAAATTCTGTGAACCAAACGCGACCTTAATTTCTATTTTGCCAAACGACCTAAAATGAAACTTAAACTTTTACCCATTTCACAAGTTACTAACTTACTACCCAAACTAAAATATAACTTTAATAACTTATATACGAGTATTTGACTACTAAATTATCTTTGTGCGGGATATAAGTTATTAAAGTTTTGGCAAAGGTAATCCTCCAATAAAAAGGTTTAGGTTTAGTAACTTTAAGTTTGAATCTTAAAAGACACAAGGGTTTATCCCTATTAATAGTTGTATTCTTCAGGCGAACTAGTAGAGATTTTCCTCCCATTGCGTATATAATATAGACATTTTTGCTTCGAGAGAGCTCTCTAGTGTGGACTTCGTTTAAACAACGTATGCTAGGTCCCTTCTCGAAAAAACTTTGTGTGGATTAAACATTTAGTTATTGATTATATTAGCATAATTAGTGATAAAATATGGTGAAATGTAATAATATTATTATTTAAAAATTATTTTTGTATCGAATATGGTTAGTAGTATATATATGTTTTGTATAATGACGGTGTAAAGTTAAATATATATACAATATGTTAAAAAATGATGATATTAATATCTTGAAATGGTTATCACTTTATATGGATTTTTTGTATTTTTGTATATAATTAGTTAATCAGTCTTTTAAGTATTATAAATCCATTTTATGAAACATGTGCATTATACAACTACTTTGGTTTTTAGCTAAGGGAAATATTTGTAGGTAAAAAAAATGTTATAATTGTTTAGTTTATGTAAAGGTAGAAAGAAAAGTAGAGGAAAAGGGAAAATTATAAAATGTATTTTTAAAATTTTTTAAGTGTAAAAAGGAAAGTAATGGATAGGATTAGAGGGGAAGTATAGTTGTTTTTTGCAATGTTTTAAATACCGGTATTTTAGTCGTACCGGTCGGGTACCCGGTACCGGTATACCGGTCAGTACGTACCGGCACGGTAATTTAATTTTTGTATGTTTATTTTTATAGAAATCCTACAAAACTTATTACAATTTAACGAAAATAGTCAAAATAAAAGTATAATCCACTCAAAAATAATATCAAATAGATATTTCATAACAAAATATAAGTTTTAAAGTTTACAAATAACAAAACATAACATTAAATGTAACACCCGTCATTTAAAAACCTGGATTTTCAAAAACTTTCGCCTAACGGCGTTTAATAATAGCGAAAAAGGATCATTTTAAAACTGCTCCATCCGTAACCAGATGACACCTTTATAAAATGGTGTTACTAACGTGTATCATCAAAACAATATAAATGAAATCCAAGTTATGACACCAACATAAATGTCATCATGATTACATGTTCATAAATCGTAAATGAAAGTAGCCAAGACATAAGGCTAAAAGGGGAAGTCTAAGCATTCAACAAACTATGTTAGTCTTCTTTATTGCATCTACCCATCTCACCGAGCTAATCATTTCCTAGCTCAAACCTGCTTATCCTGAAGGACACAACATTTTTGTAAAAGCAAGTGTTAGCTAATAAAGTTAGCTAAGTAAGATACACACATTTAATAAAACGTTATTCATTTTATTTTCATAAAACTTCTTCGTATTATACTTATTAAATCATGGTCACATCACATAGTATCCATAAACATCATAAGATAATCCTACCTTTACTTATTCCTACATTCCAACACAATTCATATCATTTCAACATATCATCTTACATTTACAACTTAATCAACATCTCATATCATAACACACATAAACATTTCACACGTATATATATATTAGCACATATAGAGTGTAAACTTCTAATTGTGCCTATCAGCAATAAATCATACTTATAAGTAACTTAATCAACTTATCAACTTATCAACTTTGATCAACTTTAATCAACGTATCGACTTATCAACAAGTCAACTTATCGTCTTATCAGCGTATCAACTTTAATCAACGTATCAACTTTAATCAACTTTAAGCATTCCGTTATGCCTTTAACATTGGTGGTTAGTCACTCCACCCAGAAATACTAGATCAACGTAACTATGCCGCAAGAAATTACTCAAGCGACAACTTTTTAGTATCTCGTCATGCTTTTAACATTGGTAGTTAGTCACTCCACCCGGAAACACTAGATCAACATAACTATGCCGCAAGGAGCCACCCAAGCGACCACGTACGCACTAGCTTTTCAACTAGCACGGGTTAAGCTTAACACAACATATGCTTGAGACTTCTTATCTTTATTAGCTTAGGCTACACTTTCACCTAAACCAATCACTTATCAACATCTTTACTTTACTTTATATTAGCTTAGGCTACACTTTCACTTAAACTAATCACATATCAACATCTTGACTTTACTTTAACTTTAGGTATATTCATTACCTAATGAGTTTTACACCTACTTCAACGTATAAGCACATTAACGTGCACATCTCATTACATTTCTTCGTGTATCTAGTGAACTAGGCATTTCATACTTAAGTGCACATATAAGCCATCACATATCAACATTTAGGCATATCAACGACTTTATCAACATCACATCACATATCATAAACATATCATGGTGTCGTAAATATAAACATCATACTTTATATGCACATACTTACTTTTACTTTAAACATCAACATATCAACATAAATCATTTCAACAGCACATATCATAAACACTTCATGGAAACATCATTGTAATCATCACACTATGCATGCATATAATTACTTCAACTTTAAACGTCATCACAACATAATTAACTACTTCAACATGCATATGTTCCCATATAACCTCCCGCATGACCCAAATAACCCAACACACATAAGATAATCCGATTAAGAGGTTAATTAAAGAAAACTACTTTTGTTGTGCCTCCAGCGTGAGAAAAGTCATGTATCTTACCTGATGACGAGCACAACGATCAATAAGCAACTTTAAAATATCTTGTTCGAATTCTCGACTACCTATCACACATATAATCGACATGTAACATAAACGGGACCTTAAAGAACATCTCCAAGCTCCCAAAACATCAACATAACTTATATCTATGGTCTATGGGTCAAATGAGCACTAAAACAATCTTAAACGACCACCAGACTTGCAAGTGCGTTGCACCCCCCATCAGTGCATCGCACCAAACAACAGGAAACTCAAACCCAGCCCAGGTGCGTCGCACCAAAGACCAGGTGCGCCGCACCTCGGGTGCCGACCAGCAAAACCTTTTTTTGTCTTTCTTTAATTTCCTTCCGAACGGTTCCCAAACCTCCACCACAATTACACCCATTAAATTGACATCAAATAGGTCACATTTAAGCATTTGAAAACATCAATTAATCCTTGAATCAATTACATAAATGAATCCCTCTTTTTGATCATCAAAACGACTCGAAACCGCAACGTTTGATTCAAAAACACAATTAAACACACATGGATATAATTAAACACCTAGGATTCACTTGTTTACATATAAACAACATTATTAAACATTAATTTTTGCATCTTGACATAGTTAATCAACTCTATTAATTATTTTACTCACGAAAGCGTCGTTTTTAACCAAAAACATCAACTTCCAACAACCCCAGCCCTCATGGTCGAATCTACAGGGACAAAACCTACTTTAAAACTTAATCAACAATCAATTGATGATATAATACCTGTAGGTTTGATCAACGGATCGAAAACCAAGCAAAAACCCTTCCGAAATCCCCCGAAATCGACTAGTTATTGAAGAATTGACCTAGGGTTTGTGTGCAAGACTTTTCTAGGGTTTTGGAACTGATTTTTATGCATTATGATCGTGCATCATGGTCTTTATATACTGAATCAACTTTCCTAACTTTACATCTAGGCCCTCGCACTTCGTTATAACTTGTTTCAGCCCTTAACGGCTCTTTTAATCCCTACGGGAATACTTATCAACCCTTTTATCTTATCGGGAACGTTAATTGACTTTATTAATTATTATCCACTTTAATTTCATTACTTTAAATCACTTTAACACATATCTCACATAAATCATTTAAATTACACAATTACATATAAATCACATAGTAACTAACGGTCACTAACGACAAGTTAACGGTCAACGTCAAAAGTCAAACTTGAAAAGTTTGGGATGTTAAAATATAATTTTTAAAAAAAATTAAAAAAATAATCAAAATACCGGTATTACCATTCCGGTAATACCGGAAATGCCGGCCGTTATTGAATAGTGAAAATATCGGACAAAATACCGGGATGGTTGTACCGGGGTACCACCCGGTATCCGGTATTCCGGGTAATACCGGCCGGTACATACTGGTATTTAAAACACTGGTTTTTTGTTTTAAATTTTTTTTTTCTCATTTTTAAGGTGTTATGATCAAGTTGTTATGTAAAAGCTTTTTTATAAAAAGCTATTGGAAAAGCTTTTACTCCAATGATAAAAAGCTTTTGGAAGAGTTTTTTTTAACAAAAGACCATTATATTATAATTAAATATAAATGAAAGAGAATGTTTATTTCTATCAATAGTTTGAAGAATTTCAATCTATCCTTAAAAAAAGTTATCTTTTCCAATGGTAAAAAGCTTTTGGAAGACTTTTTTAAACAAAAAAAAAAAGTTTTTGATCAAGTTACCATTGGAGATGTTCTTAGGAAGGAAAACTTGTTTCCCTTCATCTTTCTTTTACATTCTTAAGTTAACTAAACAATAATACATTATAAGTGAATAGATATAGCTGTCAATGGATATTCATATGGATTGAATAATGCATTAATATATTTAGCAGAAATTAAAAAAGCCACAAAATAAAGTATTTAATATTTATTATAAAGAAAAAGTTACAAAATTGATTAAAATCAAATTTAATAAAAAAAAAGAGCAATGTTAGAGTGACAAACAAACTTTTACTAACAAAGTTTACAAACATAGGTGGCATCTATAACCACCAATGGAGTTATTTTTCTTTTCTCTTTATTCACCCACTCTCATTCTTTCATTGGTCCACATATGTTAGTAAACCTTGTTAGTAAAGATTTGTTTGTCAATTAAGCATTTCTTAAAAAAAAAAAAAAGTCAAAACCCCTCTAATTTGCTAAATATGAATCTAAAGCGGCATTACTTTAAATGCAAGATTAAGTTTAAATTTGAATAAAGTAGAAAAGACGGAGTCGACAGTATTGTCATTAGTTTAGCAAATATATATATATTTTTTTTTACTTTTATAATTTTCCGTTTTACCCGAAAAAGTATTGTAGTGCCATTAGTTAAGAAGTGTCCGTGTACTCTATTTGGTTACTTGTTTCTAGATTAAGGGTGTAATCGAGCCGAGTTGAGTTGACAGAGTGTCAAGCCCAAACTTGACTCCACTGTAAAACTCAAAGCTCAAAGCTCGACTGAGCCTTTATTTTCAAGCTCGAGTTCGAGCTCGCCTTATGAATCGGTACTTTCGAACTCGACTCGGCTCGACAATTTTAGTCTTTAAACCTCGACAATTTTAAGCTCAACTCGATTAAACTTGGCTCAGTAGTATAGTTATTATGTAAAAATATATAATATTCAAGAGTAAAATTGTAAATAATCACAAGCTCGATTAAGCTCGGACCTTTTCGAGTACGTTATATTGAGACTCTAGCTCAACTCGAAAGTCTACTCGAGTAGCTCAAGCTCGACTCGACTCGCCTAAGACCGAGTCGATTTTTAATAATTTAGAAGTCGATTTGAATAGCTCGCGAGTTGTCTCGTCTCATTTACACTTCTATTCTAGACGAGGGGATCTAAAATTCACAAAATGTTGTAATTGTCTTTAGCATTTACTTCTAATATGGAGCACCCTGTTTCGATTCTTTATATTAACATAACTTTTTTCATTTTTTTTGCTAAGTGCCAAGTGAATCATGATGCCGTGGATGGTGATATGTCACTTAAAGTAACATGGAGCCATTACTTAAGAAAAAATTGACGTGATTTAATGCGAAGAGAAAATGTCATATGAGCACTTTTTGATAGGTTTTTCAATATTTTTATGTAAAGAATATACACTCTTGTTACAAATTTAGAAAAAAATAGAAATGCAATGACAATCTTGATAAATTAATTTATGAGAAAATCACGTCATTTGCCAAATATTATTGCGATTATATCAAATTAGTCAAGTTTTTTGAATTTTCAGAAAATAGCAAACAAAATCGCAACGTAACGAGATTCTTCGAAATCGCAATGCCATCATAAGAATCACAATGCGAGTTGTAAAATCAAAATATGTTGATTTTTGACTTTTTTTTATTTTATTTTTTTGGATGTGTTTTTGGCTGCGAATGAAAAAGCTATCGAGGCAACAAGAATATTTGATATTTTAATCATAAGGTAAAGCATGCTCAAATAAAACTAAACAAAGTGACGAAGGTATCCGCTGTAAACCTTATCTAAATATGGAAGAGATCATCTCAATCTCTTCCTCCTAAATTAAAGAGATTTGCTCTTATCTCGTCCTAAATACCAGATCTGGCATATTATTAAGAATATTCTCTAAAACCCTAAACTTATTCTCCAAGATAACCATCCATATATATATATGGATGAGTTTAAACCTAAAGATTCATTCTCCTTCTCTCCATAAAACACACACACAGATCTGGACGTCATCTTCTCTCCATAAGAGATGCTCCAGCAACCTACAACAATATACTCACATATCAACATACAGCAGTACGATGACTTTCCGTCCCGAAGCTTCCACAGCCTATGATGATTAGGCAAAAGCATCTTGAATATTGGGATATGGTAATATCCTGATATGAGTATGCTAAACAGGATCGAACAAATCCATAATCATTGGCACGATCTCAATCGGCCATATATCAATCATATTCGATTGGTGTAAAGAGACACGAACTCTACCTTCAGGGAATCGCCAACAAACAACGAAAACACTCATCATCCCCTTTTCTAAACCTAATCTCAGTTTGGTGTACAATCATAGTATGTAAGATGTCAAAGGTGTGGTCCTCTTTAAATATCCCTCTGATCTGCTGCTTCTCCCTGAGCTCGTCCACCACTAGAAATAGAGGGTGTCTTGTGACTTTGTCTTTGATTAGCTGGTCAACTAGTCAACCGCGCGAAATCACAATTTCACAAAGTTTGGCTGAATTTGGAAAAGTGCGGCTGCTGCTTGCGTGTCTGCCTTCTCAGCAAATAAAATTCATCACAGATTTTTTTTTATAATGTTTCTTCCCTCTCGGCTCTATTCTATTCGGCTCTCAAGAAGCGCGAGTGGATAAAAATAGCAATAAATGTAAAATGGCTGCTGGGTAGGTCACTGCCATTGGATAGTCAACATAAAACAATTCAAACTCACAACGAGAAAGAAGCGTGGCCAATTTCCAGCCGCAAGAGCCAATCCCTCCCCCTCCCCCTCCCCCCCTTTTTTTTTACTTATACTTGTTGCTGTCCAAAACCCCCGTCGACCCCCACAACAAAAAATATCAAATATGCGAAACGATCAATATATCACTCTTTACCTATTAATATTATTTATCAATCAACTCATAAAATACATACATTATTGCATTTACATTGATTAGTTACAATATTCGTTGTCATTGCTATCATGATTTTATCCCCACTTCATTGGCGCGGGAACCCGTTAAGCATGCTTAAAATCTTATCAAATATGTTTGATTGTAATTTGTGATTTATGAATTTATCAACTAAACATTCCATTTTAAATTTATTAAAATTTTTAGTATAATGTTGAAATACTTATTTATATAATAACTAGATTAGTCACCATACGACGACTCAACAATAACAAAATATATATATGTGAAAAATGATTTTTTTTTTTTGAACTATATGTATCATGTGAAAAATGATTTAAAAGAAAAATTTACATGGTTTGAACAAACAATGATAGCTTTTTTGTAAAAGAAACATACAATTAATAAATTAACAGAAACTATAATTACTTTTGAACAAACGAATATATAGTTTTTTAACCTGTAGTTGTGACACTTAACATAATTAAGAACTGTACTTAAACATTAGCTCAATGGTTGAAATACCATCCCAGGCCATTTGAGTTCAAGCCTTGGGCAGGATATGGGGAAGTCCCTTTATGAAGGTTTGGCTTGTGTATACTCATGTTTAGGGTTTACCCCTATTGATCGTCGTGCTTTCGGATGAATTAGCATGGGGTTTTCATCCCTCATTGGGTATTTGAAATAGACATTTCTACTTCGAGAGAGCTCTCTAGCGCGAATCCGGTTAAGACAACGTATGCTAGACCTTCCGCTATCGAATCGCAACACGAAATTTCTAGCGAAATTCACTTTTAGAAAAAAAAAACATAATTAAGAACTATGAAGTATTGACCATACATTGGCGTGTGAATGACTTAACAAGTACGTTAATTATTTGGTAATAGTTTAACTCAACATCTTGTACATGTAACTAGTTTAACTCAACATCTTGTACATGTAATTAGTTGGATCATTATTAGCGGGTTGACCATACAATCATATATATGCACACTTTCCATATCTATGTTTGATGCTCCACCATACAATTAATCATAAGAGTTATAGCTTTAAAAGAACCTTATATCTTTATACTCGTATGTTCTAATGATAATCTTGACTCGAAATTCTTAGTAGTTAGTTAGTTAGAATAAGTGTTTTATGTTTATTATATATTAAATCAATATATATGATCTTGCGAATAAATTAAAAAAATATATACTCGTATTTAATATGATGACCAAATCTCTGGTTTTGAGTGAAACAACTTGGGTTTAAAAGCTACCTCATCAAACTACTACTTTGGGAGAAAACCATAAGTTTTTATCACTCATGGTAATTTCTACGAATGTTCAAAGTTAATATAAAACCTGGTCATAAGAACTAAAATCTGATAAAAACTGAGCTTTCTTTGAGAAATTTCCGTCTGAATCCCAAGTAAATCAGACCATGAACTCTTTACACAACATTTGAATACATCTTAAGAGTTTTCTCGAATTCTTCCAGAATTCTGCTATATGTCTAACACATCCAGAAAGTCTCGCATACGTACTCAGCCACATAGAATTTACAGCTGATGGACCTTTCTGCCTTCAATATTATTGACAAAATGGAGGTCCAATTTTTTGAGTTAATTAGACTGAGATAATTTACCACTTTTAAGATAAGAAATAGTACTAACAGTAGCAAAAAGAATCGGATCATTTATCTAGTCATACTAGATCTGGCTCTACAAAGATGGGTGAAAACAGGACAAAATCTGTCCAAAATCGAGACCTTCCAAAGGAGGTATGTTTTTTTCCGGCCATCTCTATTATGTTTCTGAAATTTAATCGTGCAAGACAAAAGCTAACAGCAAACAGTTTAACGCTAGAACTTATCGACATCATTTTTCAAATATTTTTTACGTACAAAATAAGCATACAGACATAAAATCTCAGCTCACAATAAGAAGAAAACAATAGAATTAAGGGCTTATGATGAAAACTTGTGAAAATTAACATTATAGTAAGCAATAAATATATATTAGATCAACAAACCACCAATATAGGTTGTATTTGGTTTGATGCAGTTTTTTTCTTGTACTTGAGGTCTTGAGTATTAGTACGAGTATTAATTACACAATTTTTGCCGTTGAAAAAAAGTATTTGACTATATAGTTGTTGGTATAGAATTGGAGTATTAATCGGATGATGGATATATATATTATAGGTTGTATTTGGTTGTGGGCTGGATGTTTTGTATGTTTGTATAAGTTTCGTTTTGGATTAATCAAATAATGAGGTATTGCGCGCATATTTGCATAGTCCTCCTAAAGGTAAAAACTAAAAAAGAACCACCCTTACCAGATCGACCTAAAATTTTCCAAATATATATATATATATTTTTTTTTTTTTTTTTTTCTTTCTTTTTGGACTTTCTGTGTAACAACCCTACTTCTTAATATTATATACGTGCTAGTTACGTTGTCTATGTTCCCGCAAGCCATTGTTATACTTGAAGTTAATAGATAATACCCTTAAATTAGTAATCTAAAGCTATTGATTAATTCTAAATTCAATTTAATAAAATAAGATTGAACAAAAACCTTAATGTTCAAATCAAGTTATAAATTAATAAAGCGAGTCTCACAAGTTGAGATAACAATTAAAAATCCTTGTAAATGTCCAACAAATTGTACCATCAAACCAACTAAATAATATTTGGTCATAAAAATGTCATGAGTAACTTAAAAATATGTATAGCTCATAAAGCATATAAAAGTGTTTAAAAATCTATAAGTGTATATATATGCTTAAAATAAATACAAGAATGCAACTAATAAGCCATGTAACAAATTTAAAACACAAAAATGTACATACACATACATATATATACACGACATACATACATGCATATACTAGAGTAAATAGTCACTTAACATTGCTAATAAACACATAATACTGTTACAAAATATATTACATACACTTATACACTTATATAAAATAAACTTGCAACTTTTATAAAAAAAAAGAGGATAAACCCCTCCAAATCTCCTAAGTGGCCGCCCCCCCCCCCTCTCACACCCTCACACATACCCATTTCAAATTTCCTTTCACATAAAATCACTCTTGGAACTCTCATTTTTACACACTCTTCACATACTAGTCATTATTTTCTCTCAAGAAACTCCTTCTCCCTTCTCTTTTTTTGTCCATTTCGGCAGCCAAAAGGAGAGCAAGAACAAGGCAAAAATCCAACTTAAACTTATACTAATAATAAGGGTTTAGGATAGGTTAAGCAAGGGTTTGATTAAGCTATAGATTAAGGGTTGTTTCAAGGTTTGAACAAGGGTTTTTGGAGCCATATTAGTCACGAAAATCTGCACCATTTCATCTTAAAAAAAAGTGTTCATCAAGGGTATATATCTTCATCTCTTTATTAGATTAATCTTGTTCTTGTTCATATTAAAAAGGTTTTATCAAAAGTCCATGTTTTCTTCATGTTTTCTTTTGAATATACACTTGATGAGGGCAAAGTTGATAGGATCTTTCTTTCCATGCTCATGCATGTTGAATCCATGAAGAAAGATACAAGGATTCAACTTGTTAAAGACCCAAAAGTGTAGATATATATTATATAGTTTTTGATATGGTTTTTCTTGTGAAAGATGGTCATATTAATATATATTATGAAGTTATATTTTCTGGAAAAATTTCATAAAATATGGATTTTATGCTGTGTTGTTAGATCTATAAAAGTTAGCATGAAAAAGTGTTGGTTGTGTTGATAGTTGTAAGGAAATCTTTTTGCATGTAGAGAAGAACATGTTTTATACAATCTTATGTTCATATTTTCTGGAATATTTCATAAAAACATGTTTTCATATTGATGGATTTGAGATGGATAAAGCTTTATGTTAAAAAGTATTAATTTAAGTGCATACATGTTAGATTTAAGAAGGTTGGATTGTTGTTTGGATTATGAGATGGTTAGAGACTTGTATCAACTGAAAAATATGTTAAAAGTCATGCAAATATTCTGGAAAAATTCACAAAATATCAATTATATAAAGCTTGGATCAAAACAAGTTAAAATATGCTTGAAATCGTAAACCGAAAGCTTGTAAAAATACATTTTGAGCACACACATGAACCATAACTTTATGACCATGAAAATATGTTGAACATACTGGAAATATGTCATATTAAAAGTATAAAACTCAAGTCATTTGATGCATGGCAAGAATAAGCTCAAAAATCGCCTTTTCGAGTCAAATAATCACTAACCGAAAGCACTAAATTGCACATATCACACCACCACCACCCTCACGACTTGAACCACCAAAATATGATGAACTTACTTTGAATATTGAATTTAGAATGAAAATCCATTTTGAAGTACCTTAAAAGCCTAAGAAATGAGGCTAAAATCACTATTTCGGTAAACGATTTTCAGTTATAAAATCCTCAATTTAAGCAAGACACAAGAGAGGTTGAATTGATATGAATTTGTGTTGATATAAGTTTCCAAAAAGGCCTGGAATTTTTGGACTAAAACTCTTGTGGTGATTTGTAAGAATTTCTATGATTTAATGAATTAAAATGGTAATTAAAAGATATATAAATTAATTAATAAATTATATAAACCATGAATCTGATCAAAGCTACTTAACCAATGATAAAAGTGACCAAAACCTACTGGGGAAAAATAATTACAAGCAAGGGAACAAGAACTATACAATTTAAAAGTAAATTATTAACTAAAAGTCACTAATTAATCATTATTATTAAATAAATAGAAATAAGGCACAAATAAATATAAGAATCACAATGATACAAATAAAAAGGCTTGGAAATCAGTAGATAATCCATCTATAATTATCTATGAATTTTAGAGATAATTTAAGGACTTAAAAATAGTTATAAGGAATTATTTAATTAATAAATCAATAAAATAAGTAAATAATTAATTAAATAATATTAAATTAAATAAATAATTATAAATCAGTAAGATATATCAACATTAATATTATGAGAACACAAATGTCAAATATGGTTATTAAACAAAGTATGCAATGGAAAATATATATATAACAAAGTTAAACTACCGAAATTCCAATAACCGAACAAAATCGTATGAATGACCTTTACTACCAAATGTCTTCCAACCAAATGAGGTGAACAACATAATGTACTTGAATTCCATAATTAAACAACAACCAAAGTTGGGCAAGTCTACTAGCATACATCTCATGATCTAGTTTACTAGTCATGCAACACACACTTACGTTATGCATATTTCGAATACCATGGTTTAGGCTTGCTTGAGGAAAGACACCACTAGCCGAAGATCTCACTTTTGATCAGTCCTCTTTCACTCTCAAATCAAGTGAGTCATAGCCCCCTTTCAAACTATTTTATGTGTTTTAACTATCGGGGTGAAAAGCATGATATATAAGCTAAATTGCTTTTATTATTACATATATATGAAATGACTCTTGATATTATGATTATGAAATGAAATTGTTTCGTATGTTCATTATGATAAATGATTTATATGATGAGCTTGAGTTCTGTCAAACCGCTTTCTTCGGTTCACTACTATTTATATGATAAATGATTTATATGATTATGGAGGCCTGTAGTTAGTTAGTTGCGCAACTAGGTTTCGTCCACCCACCCATTAGTGTAACGGTGGAAGGTTGGTTGCCTTTGTGACAACCTCCACTTCCAGTCCGACCACGGGTGTTCTAGCTACCTTACTTAGGTCGTCTCCATGGCATGACCCATTATTATTATTATTATTACGGCACTTGATTGACAGCTTGTGCAAGATTTGTATATTTATTATTGGACTTTGAAAAAATGGTAGTAGTAGTGGCTCAAGCATTTACTCATCTAAGTTAATTGAATTATACCCTTGTGGTTATATGATAACGATTTTATTATGGTTGATTATAGTAAGTTGAACATACGCTTTTCAAATGATATATTGGAGGTATACATGGAAGTTTGGTGACTCTCAAATTTTTGAATATGATGGATATATATACTTTACGTTGTTAGTTAAAAACCTATGAACTCACTCAACTCTCGTAGTTGACACTTCTTCTTCTTCATGCTTTTCAGGTTAAAGCTTTAGGTGCGTAGCTTGGACCGCCTTTTGGACTCTATAATGCTTGTATGGTTGGACAAGTATTGCAAACATTTGATCATTTTAATTATGAAATTGGTTATGTAATGGATTTGGACGTCATCGTGAATTTGTAATCTTTTGGATTTTGCATGTCATTTGAAAACTTGTGTTGACGTTTTATATTTAAATCTTTTGTACCATGTCGTTCTGTGACATCTCGTGTTTCCGCCTTAGTCGGGGTGTTACATTTTGAGATCTCTAATATTAACTTACAAGTTTTTTCTTAACTATGATCATAAATATCTTTGTTTGTATTATAAAGTAGTTGATGAAAATTATATTAATGAAAATTATATATTTGAAACTAATTAATTTGTCCATATTTTTATATGAAGTGATGTTATATAATACAAACAAAAATATTAACCATCAAATTTAATATCAGAAGATTTGACAAGTTAAAATTGGACATTTATGGGACCGAGGGAGTAAAATAAAGCCGAGTTCAAGTGTTAAAGGTTAATGTCTTGAATTCTTGCAATAATGGAAGAAGAAGATGTTCTCAGGTTGGTTTAAGATAGGTTTTGGGCAGATATATGGCTAATTTCATTATATTTAATAATTGATGCATAAGACCTTACTAATATATGGATGTTCACTCGATGCAGGGCAGAATACACAATGTGATAGGTGACAACATTAATTTCATTTCCGTTCAAAGAGAGAGATTCACAATTATGTCTAGAATATAAAGTGCCTGGAAACTTACTTGACATAAGAATGGCAAGAAACGGACTACCTCCCCATCCCGTTTTAATTGTCATAATTTGACTGGTCAAGTCTTGTTTTTTGACTTTGACCGTAAATATCTTCGTTTATGTTATGTATTACAGAGTTGATGAAAGTTTTATCAATGAAAAATATATTTAAAATTATTTAATCAATTCATCTATGTTATATAAAGGTGTTATACTGTATAATACAAAAAAAAAAAAAATTCAGTCAAAGTTGGAAAAAAAAATACTAAAAAGTCAAACTAAGACACTAATTAATATGAGACGAAAAAAACATCAATTACTAGCATTTCTTGTTTTTTTACAAGTTTTGCTAAAATGCCGATCATTTGCCCTTACAATGTGAAAGTCCCAACCTAGTAATCATGGTACCAATCGAGAACAAAAATATGGTCATGATGGCGCTTTGATTTCCTGTGCTCCTTGGGAGTTCTGAAGATCTGCTCCAATGTGATAAAGGAATACATACGATCGAGTGTGAATTTTTATCGAAATTGGACGAAAATATATATGAGAAGAGGACTGGAACCTTAAAGCTGATTTCCGATGAGCTTTAACTCTTCCAGGGAGTCCAGCTCGAGCAACCAGACTACCTTCAACACATGATAGTAAAGTTTGAAACACGAAATGAAAGTTTTCAGTTGGCATAATTTAAACTAAAAACCACTACACACGAAAGAAAATTTTTTCTTCACTAGTTTCAGGTGTAAATTAGTTTATGAAAAGGTATGGATTACACCTAAAATTTCTAATAGCAAACCTAATGAGGATTTTTGTAATATAACTCTTATTACTATCATACATTTTGGTCATATACTCGGTGGAATAATTGGTGGCGTCCGACGAGTGTAAGATGCATGGAATGAAGCTGACACTTATATACATGTCACATGTAATTAAGCTTGAGGATGGTAGTGACGCTTCTATTTGGTTTGATTATTGGCATCATTTTGGTCCTTTTTTAGTTTGGTTAATTTAGGAGGTGCAGTAATTTGTCAACTTGAACTTGATATGATGTTCTGACTTCTAATGTTCGGGTGATCGATCGAGTTTATTCAAACTACATGCAATTTTTTACAGTCTATATAGTTCCATTCGATTTAGGAAATATTTTTTTGGATTTTTCTTATCAAGCTATCAGGATAAGAAATCCGTAGTGTACTAGTGTTGATACGTGGTTTTGCGAGTATGGTTTTTCATGTATTTCACATCGTATAATATCGTTAAGTTCATATACAATAGATACGTACGTACAGAGTTGTGACTCATTTACTTATACGGTGGTTGGTTCTGATTAAACAGCGATAATATAGAGTATGACTAATAGCGTAAAATTGAAATTCGTGAAAGATTTGGTTTTTATATAATGTACGTACAGTGACAACGATTTTACTTAAATGATATGATACGATGTTGTAAACGTATATAAAAAGTTATCTTTGGATACATAACTTGAAACAAGTTAAAAAAAAATGATAATCTACGTATCCGTGCAATGCGACGGTGATGGTGGGACGGCGGTTTAGTGGTGTCACTGACGGTATTACTGGTGGTGGTGGCGGTAGCGCCGGTGTCAAGTGATGTTGGTTGATATAAAGGTGATAGTGGAATATTTAGAGAAATAAGGGCTTAAAATGTTAATTAATATAATAAGGGTTCAAAGTGTAAATTAGTTCATCAAAGACAAATCTAATAATTTATAAAAACTTTTTCCATAGGAGGTGTTTACTAAGGACAATTTAGTAATATCGTATATAACATTTGAGTAATACTTTCTATTTGTAAGGGGGTGAATAACTTTTATAAAAGAGTATAGATTATTGTTGTGGTAATACGTTTTCACGAGCATGCATGGTACCCGTCCAATGCGTTGACGGTAACGGAGACGACGGTTTAGTGTTGTTGGTGACGGGTGGTGATGACATCGACAACCGATGTTGAGTTGTATAAGTTGATGTAAAGATAATAGTGGAAACAATTTATGAGATAAAGACTTAAATGTAAATTAGCTAGATAAGAGTTTGGGTGTAAATTAATTTATTAAGAGCAAATTTGGTAATCTCTGTTCTCTAATAATCTTTTCTATAAGGGTTGTTTATTAAGGACAATTTCGTATTTTCATATGTAATTATTATGTAACACTTTCGATTTTTAAGGGGTGGATAATTTTTATAAAAAAAGTATAGATAGATAGGAAAAAAAAATCAAACAGAAATACATGGGGGCAAAAATGTTAAAACGAGTATCGAGTATGTATATTGACTAATTAAAACTAAGGCATGCACCGTAAGTAAACCTTTTTATCCTATTGTATATGTACATATATACACACAAATCCTGTATGTATATTGACTAATTAAATAAAAACTTTTTGAAAACCAGTCTTTATTCCCCTCCCTTGCTACTCTCTTTTAAGTATTCGTAACAGACAATTAACAAACCACCACATTGTTGCAAGAAACCCATAATGTTCCGTGATAAATCCATCTCCGGTGGTGGCCGGCGCCCCAATGATAATGCGGCAGCCGATAGTAATCAAGAAACCCACCGTCGTGTGGTATCCAGGAGAACCACCTACTCTGGTGTCAACCTCCGCCCAAATGATCCTTCATCATCAGAACCAAATTCCTCCTCCGCCAGTACATCGGCACCTGCAATGGTGCCGAATTATAAACCAACAAGATCGCTTTTCGACACTGCTATGCGAGAAGTGGTAAGAGAAGCGGATCAAGTTGGGGTTCCGCCGGTGATTTCACGTCCAAGAAACACCGCAATGGTGCCGGTTCAAAGAAATACGAGGTCCCGCCTGCTCGCAACTGCCCTCAAAGAAGCAGTGGCGGGGGCAAATACTCGTCCGCCTGCTGTTTTGTCAGCGCCTTTTTGCGAATCCTCCAAACGTGTTTGTCAGGAAGAAGCAACGCCATGTGTGATAAACTCAAATCATTTCCTCGTTGAGTTAACAGAAAATGGCTTACAACAATTCTGGGTAAGTAATATCATGTATTCGCTTAATTATAAATTAATATGGATCATAATGCATATAATGCATGTGTTAGCATAATAAATTGAATGACTTCAATTCATTTGTAATTTTAAAACTTATGTATTATCACACGTATATGGTGCAGTGACATATTTTTTTTTTTTTTTTTAAATCTGGAATTTTTCAGAGATACAGTAATAGTTTTGATCTTTTTAACAAGTATACTTTTGTATTATTATATAATTATTACGAATAATGTCAGTTTATATTAAGAAAATAGATTAGCATTTCATGGTATTATAAATAGAGAACGCTTAAATGTCTTCAAATCATTTGTGTAGCAGAACGTAATTAAATTAAATCAATATGTATAACGGGATTAAAATTTCTTTGTTATTGTATATTTGGGATGGGGCAAATGAAGATTATTTGTTTTCTACTCGTATTTATTAAGCCTTTGGAGTTTGGAGATAGAATAATGAAATTATATAATTGTAGATTTGGTGTTACACTAACGAGCATGATACCGTCACATTCGGTCTAGTGGTGTCGGTGATGATATTATTGTTGGTGGTGTATATTGATATAATTATGATTGTGAAAATTTTAAAAGATTAGGACTTAAAATGTTGTTATTAAAATAAATGTTTAGAATGTAAATTAATTTATTAAAAATAAATTTGGTATTTTATAAAAAGTCTTTCAATAGTAAGTATTTATTAATGGTAATTAATAATTTCTTGTGTAACTATTAGGTGTGATAATTTTTATAAAGAAATATATATAGATATAGATATTGGTACTGTTATTAATTAAATAAATTAAATGAGTAAATATAATCTTAAATTAAAATTGAGTATATATAAAAAATAAAATAATAATAATAATAATATTATTATTATATTGTTTTAAAAAAATCAGTAAATATGTAATTATGATATTTAACCAAATACCCAATTTAAATTTTAAGCCTAATTTTTTTAATAAGATATGGATTGATGTGAATGAGGATGGAAAAATGACTAAGAAAAAATAAATCAATTGTACAAACCTTTTCAAAACCTAAGAAAAAATAAATCCCCTTCAATTCCTTCTTTCCTCCTACGTAGACACAGACAAAAATCCTCTTCTATATACAATCCACACCTCTTGTTAGGTGTTGCGGTCCATCAACTTTGTACCTTTTAAATGTAGGTAATGATTAGTAACGGATTGATACAATTTAAATGAATTAGGCTCTAACTATTGCTTAAATGTTGATTGATTTAATATTGTTATTATTTTATTTTTTATAATATGTGTAAGTATTCGTGTAATTAAGGTGTATGTGGTTGTTGTAGTGGTAATGTGTAAATGTTATAGTCATTTAGTGTTAAGGATTAAATTTGCGTATGGGTTTTTTTTTTTTTTTTGAGTTTCAGATTGACCCGACTAAGCGTCGCCAAACATTTAAACGTATCAATCTGTTGCTCAAGCAGGCTGCATCACTAGAGTAAATCCTTCTTTCAGATATGTTGTTTAGAAAATTTTAGTATTATTTTTAGTTTCTAAATATCTCAAATGGATTGTGCAGCCAAGCATACTCAGGAAAATTGTTATTTTCTGAAAATTTTGAAAGAAGGGATATTGGAGGTGGAGGAGAGCTTTGCTGGGGGTTTAAGCAGTCTCTCAAAGAAACTCAAATGGGCATGTCCCTCAATTTGCGTAGGTTCCTGTACTTAGTCTTGTATCCTTACTCCACTTTTTTTGATTACATTTTTCGTATAACCCTGTTTTGCAGAGATGTCTGCCAGGGCTTATTATCAGCCCACGTTAGTCTACGATTTTACTAGAGAGTTTCTCGGGAGAGATACATCAGGGCCACTTTCAGCCGGAGAACATCGTAAGGTATCATAAAATGTGTATCTTATATGTAAATTTCTGTTTCTACAATATATTGTGTTTGGGTACTCTTGATTTCGGGTCAGTAAGTCAATGGTCGTCTTTACAATTAGGAAGTGTCTTACTTCAATTAGCATGTGTCAAAGTTAGTAACTTTAGTTTCCCTGAATTATATAGTAGATTTTCTGCATGTTTTATAAATTAGGAAGTTGGGTATGGTTTGACCAAGTCCCATGCAAACAACGGCTGGTTAAAAGCAAGTTACAAGACATGGTCGTATACTCGTATCCACCACTTTTCTAAGCAAGTAATTAGAATGTTTAAGTTTCCCACGTTGCGTCAGTTGGCTATATAAAGCCACACATGTTACATCTAGTTTGGGAAGTAAGTTTCCTTTTGAAAGTAACAGAAAGTTTTCTCATTTTTTCTTCTCTTTATATTCTCTGCATATTTACATACAAAAAGTGAGTGTGTGAGTGTGAATATTTGGGCCTGAACCTTCATATTGTGATTAGCTGATGTTGGCTAGTGATGTTTCTGAACATTTCGCAACTTATGGTTACCTTTTCTGGATTTTGTATTTTGTTATTTTTGGTTATTCAAATCAAGTTACAGGAGTGAATTTTAGTTATGTATTAGAATCATTTGTGCTCATCTTTTCTTTGCAAGTGCCTAGTTTCCGAAATTGTAATTGTCAATTTCAGGTCGCAAAAGCTGTCAAAGGCCTTAAGGTGGAAGTTGATGGTGAGAATTACACCAGAAAGTTTAATGTTCTAGGGTTGACCACAGAACCGCTTGGAGACCTAAGGTGAGTTTAGATTTCCTGCCACTTATTAGGTATTCTAGCACAATCCATTATACTTTTCATTTCTATCCAAATATACGCTGAATAAGCTATGAGTAAGCTGTAGAAGGGTACCGTTTTTTCAACCTATCTTGAGTTTGTAGTTTGTCTTTCATTGCTAGGGATATGATGAAAGCAGGGTTGGGTATGCACTGACTAAACCAGATAAACTTCCTCCATTAAACTTTTGACCCCATTGTCCCAAATACGATTCCAAACATTTCCCACAGAAAACTGCCTTTCATTCCCATTATTACTAATTTAAACCAGTTTAACCTTTGTATCTTGCTGCAAAATAGGCACATCTAGGTTTAGCTCCGGAATCCTAGGTACCCAATCTGCAGGCCACTTCCAACTACCATTATGGGGCTTACTTACTGGGCTCATGGTAACCAATTGTCGTGTAGGAAGTGGATTGTTTTGCCATTTCCAATCTTTCTTGTGCAATGTAACCAATTGCTACAGACATTTCACACATGTTTAGTGAGGAGCATTTCATTCCATTTTTGTAACTTTTTTAGACCAAGGACCTTCACAATCTTTTGCTAAGCATACATCCTTTCATGCCACCTTGGGCCTTTACTTTGCTCATCACACCACCACACCATATGAACCCCTTCAGAACGGATTCAATCTCGTTAAGCACAGATTTAGGGATAAGAAACACAGAAGTCTAGTAAATGTTCATCAAGGAAAGCACACAAGCAATTAGTTGTAACCTTCCTGCATAAGACAATGCTCTATTCTTCCAATCCTCAAGTCTGCTTTTGATTTTGTCCACAAACTTTTAGTAATTTATGGCGCTCTTAAGTATTTCACTGGTAATTTCCCTTCTTTGATTTGTACCAAGCAAGTAGGTGGGTTTTTAGGATACATTTTTGTTAGAGTTACTAGTAAAGTTATGGTAAGGTTGAATGTCTCGAATCTGTAGCAATAATTGGTGGGTGCTTAATAGAAGTTTCTAATCTTATTTTTGTTGTTATTTTTTTATAGGTTTGTTGAAAGCTACACACCGCTGAATCTAAATTTTCCTGCCATATTAATCGGGACTGCAATATCGCCCAAATATATTCCAATGGAGGTATTAATATATAAGCTTCGCTTAATTTTATTTTGTTATTAATTTCATCTGTTTTTACCCCTTTTTTCTGTGATTACAGCTTTGCAGAATAGCTCCTGGGCAAAGTTATCCTCTGACCAATCGAAAGCAAGCGGACAGATTTCATATGTACGCATGCGACCCCCCGTTGCACAGAAAAAATAACATATGCATGGTATGCATTTTCCCATATTTGAAACAGATTAAGTTTTATAATAAATATCTTATTTTTTTTGTTTGGTGCATTGTAGACGGTTAGAGATAATAAGTACAATATCAATAGTTTGGTGAGAGTGACTGAACAGATGACAACTATAGATGCACGGGTTCTTCCACCACCCGCTGTAAAGTTTCTTCTTTTCATATCTCATTCAATTCCAACATTGCATGTGGTACTTAGTATTCTCATTTCATCCATTTTTCAGATCACCTATTATTCTTCAGTGGAAGGCTTGAAAGACTTTATCCCAGTCAACGGTCAATGGACGTTGACTGATAAGGTATAATTAATTTCATTTATTTCTTCATTTATCGTCCTTCATGTTCATTTCATATGTTTCTGTTGAAAGTAGTGAAATTAGTATTTTTCATGTTTTTTTTTTTTGGAAGAACTTCGTGAATGCTGGAACGGTTAATCGTTGGGGCATTGCCAACTTCTCCCGAAGAAATATCTATGGTATAGGCTACTTTTGTGGTAAAGTCGTTCAGATGTGCAGGAAGATGGGAATGGTATTTAATCCCATACCCATGTTCCAAAGATCTTATCCGCCTGTCGACATTGCCAAGATTCTAAAGGATATCAAGGCTGAGTACCACCATCTAGACCTTTTATTTGTGATACTTCCGGACGACAAAGAAGTATACGGTAGGGTTTTTGAGCTGATGTTTGTGTTTGTGTGTGTATCTAACTATATGTTACTTTTTTAATATGTGCTCACCTTTATATTTCACAGCTATCATTAAACGAGTCTGCGAAACGGATATTGGGGTAATCACCCAGTGTTTTAGACATAGAAATGTGGAAGAAGTCACAAATGACTATCTTGAGCACGTGGCTTTGAAGATTAATGTTAAGGTATACTCTTCGCATATCACCCCATTCTCTATCTAATTTTCCACCACTTTTTTGATTTGTTTTCCCTTGTCAGGTGGGGGGCAGGAATACTTTTTTGTCTGCAGCTCACAATAGAACCCTCCGATATGTTAGTGAAGTTTTTACCATAATTATGGGGGCTGATGTAACACACCCAATACCAGGAGACAGATCCAGCCCTTCGATTGCTGCTGTATATTACTCATTATAGACTACTTTGTTATAACATTTTAGAGGACAGCAGTTTAAAATAAGATTATGATTTTAGTACATTGTTTTTTTTTTTATAATTTTATCTTTAGAACTTGGGAAAAGGTGCCCCGTTTGCTTTAAATGTTTTATATATTACCAATTCCTTTGACCAGTTATTTTCCACCCCATGGCACATTTTGTCACCTTCTTGTACTTTTTCATTCATTTGGCTATGCTTAAAAGATGGTATGTATTCTTTTAATAGGTGGTAGCATCTATGGACTGGCCCGAACTAACGAGGTACAGAGCCATGTTCTCTGCACAGTCGAATGGGATGGAAATAATTCAGGATGAACGTTTAATAAGGGAGCAATTGCTATCCTTTTACCAAACACATGGAAAACCTGAAAGAATTATATACTATAGGTTCGATACAACTTCGTTTCCGTGTTAATGTCTTATGCTTATAACCTAATTCAACATGATTTAACAAGTTCTTTTGAACTTTATTTGGAATCTTCAGATTATTTTGAAATAGCTGATAAGCAAATTCGAGCAATATATCTTTTGATTAGCAATTTTGAGTATTACATCTTTTATCATTATTAGATACAAACATACTGATAAGCTGTCATTATAAGTAGGCGTAATCTGTCATTCTTTTATCATGCGTTTTCTAATAACATTTTTTTGGTTCTATAGAGACGGAGTTGGTGATAGCCAGTTTAGACGGCTCCTAGACAGCGAACTGGGCCTCATCCGCAAGGTAGTTTTCTTTATAGTTTACGATTTTTTTTTTCTTTAAAAGTTCATAGTGGTCTTAAATGTAATGCTGTTGATGCTCCAGGCTTGTGAATCCTTGGCCGAGAATTATAGACCTAATGTGACTTTTATAGTCATGATAAAACGACACAATACTCGCCTCTTTCCTTCGTTGGATCATGATAGCAGTGGCAATGTTCTTCCTGGTACTGTGGTTGATACGCAAATCTGTAACCCGACTGATTTCAACTTCTTTCTATGCAGTCATGCTGGTATTAAGGTGAATTAGTTTTTACCATGATCTTTATATGATGCTCTAGTGATAGAATGTTTTCTATATTCGAATTGCAGTATTTGGTCTCTTTAAATAGAGAACCAAGATAAGAACAGACCTACAATTCTAGCTGTACGCCTGTACAATCTCAAAAAATTAGGGATACTAATTAGGAAATATCCTCATTAAATAGCAACAGATATTCTGATCCTTATTATAAGCTAATCTCATATAATTATAATATATCACTAATTAAGAATAGTTTTTTTTAGGGAACGAGTCGGCCCGCCCACTACTATCTTCTTCATGATGAGAATGGATTCACTGCTGATGGGTTGGAAAGGCTTACATATGATTTGTGCTATATGTAATTCAACTATCTCTATATTCATTTTATAATTTTTTTTATAACTTGGGCCTAACTTGATTGCCATTTTAATTTCAGATGTGTAAGGGGTACCCGATCGATTTCAATTGGTAACCCCTCAATTTTCATACTAGATTATTTATTACAATTCTGACGTGACTTACCTTGTCTGTAAAGAAACTCTGTTATAACTGTGTTCAATTGTGTTTGCAGTCGCCCCGGTGTATTATGCAGATTTAGCTGCGTATCGTGCTCGCTGCTACATTGAAGGAGATCGTGCTGAAAGGCAAGTGGCTGATGAATTAATAGAGTTACCAGCGATTCATGAAGATCTCAGAAATGTGATGTTCTACTGTTAGGTGAGTTTGTAGGGATTATTCAAAGTGGAAATTTTGGATTTGATATGTTTGTTAGATCATCCCCCTGTCGATTGATGTAAATAATAGTTAGTATATTGCAAAAAAGAGTGTGCTTTGCTGCCAAGCATGCTACATGTGACAGCATTCTATGATGATATGATAGTTCTGAATAGAAAGGTTAACTGTTGGTATTACTTAGAAAATTCTTGTTATCATCTGTGCATAATTTTTAATGAACATTATCATATGAAAGCAACGGTTTGTAAAAATTCTGGACATATTTTCTACAGGGTGATAAGGGGGTTTTATGGTGTTTTAAGGGTTGGCGGTTGGGTGTGGATATTCTTTTATCACACCCTTTCCACTAAAAGGTTTGCATAATGTGAATGCTTGAGCTGTACATAATCAGCATAAACTTCACGTTTAGATATAAAATTTAGGTTCAGGGTCATTTCGATATATAGAAGATATGCTGAACCTGGTAATTGTTTATCAATACCATTTGCCCATTTCGTACCCTTTCCTGGGTGTCCTGCAACTTAAGGTCATCAATCTTTAACTGTCTTTTTATTCTCCTCAATATCATATCCCACCATTTCCTATCTATATTCTAACACCTTATCTCATAAAAATATCCACATGCGAAATGATCATTTATTCCTAATGAATTAATTAATTCTTTAGTTTTTAATCATTATTTTAAACATGTTCACTAAAATACCTATAATACTCTTAATGAAATAATTTACAACATAAACCATCAACTTCTAAAATAACTACACTTACATTAATTTATTTTTACAATAATAATTACACCGCCACCACCTTTCACGCCACCACCCGCTACCAACTGTTGTTGCCACCACCAAATCGTCGCCAACACCACACGACCGCTATCACCACTACCGTCGTATTGAACGGGTAAAATGTTATTTATTAAAATTATTGTCTCTGTTTTAACACCATGATAACAAAGGCTTTGACTTTAGTCTACTGTGAATTTTTTTTTATATATTCATAATAGTTGAGTTTATGTTTTATAAGCGTATGTTACATTCCATGTTTATGATTAGGAATTAATAACAATACTAACTTGAGAAATCATTACCAATCCCCAAGTCCAGGCAGTGAAAGCCGAATAGGTTCTATTGATGTTTATCTAGTTCATTAGACTTATTAAGTTGCCATAACACGTGCACGTTTAAGGGCCCAAACATAAAAGATGAATATGTGATGATGTTTAGGTAACGTGGACACCTAAACTATATGTGATGTAAATCGAGCTCGTAAATGATGTGAGAAGTGTTAAGCTTAACCCGTACTTGCCCTTGCCCGGTGGGTGCGTGTATGTAGTTGCTCGAGTGGCTCCTTGCAACATAATTACGTGGTTTGAGTATCTCCGGGTGGCGTGATTACCCACCAATGTCTTTGAACATACGGACTACTCCTGGATTGGCTTGTCATTCCTACACGACATTGATGGACTGCTGTAAGGTTAATCTATCCAGTTGGGTATGAGGTTCTCTGTTAGGTCTTATGACCGCCTACACACAAACTTATACCTTATATGTGATGAGTGACTTATGTCACACCTAATATAAGTGACTTATGTCACACTATACGATGATGCTTATATGATATATGTGAAGTAAAAGATGACTAGGCACATCTAGGGTGATACAACCCATTATGATGATGTTTGATGCGATGATATGTTATGGATGATGTGATGCATTGATGTGATATGTGCCTTAACGATTTAATATGACTTTTCTATAAAGTATTAAATGGACAAATGTTTTATTAATGAGGTGTTATCTTACTTAGCTAATTCGTTAGCTAACACTTGCTCTTTTTAAACGTGTTGTGCCCTCATGTTCAACATTAGTGAGCAGGTAGATGTGAGAAGATGTAAGACATGGGTAGATGATCTAGAAGCTGGTTGTAGTTACCCATAGTGGCTTCTCGCATTAGACATTGATTTATGATTAGTCATTTATGATTTACATTTACTATGTTGTCGGTTGTTTAATGTTGGGCAACCGACAGATTTCCATTTAAACTTGTTTCTATGATATGGGTAGTAACACCAATTAATAAATGAACCAAACAAATTTTTTAGTTTTGACTTTTAAAGTATAATTTCACTCTCTTTTAACACCGTTAGACGAAAGTTTTTGGAAATCCATATTTTTAAATGATGTGTGTTACAACAAGTTTTTTTTTTATTTTCATTTATTTAATAATCTATTTTATTTCAAAAAATGTTGTTGATTTTCTGTGAATTTTACTCAAGAATAGATGACTAAAATACCATATATGACATTGATATTATTCGAACAAATTTGTTTTTTTCCTTTTAATAAATATCAAATTCCTAACATACAATTTTTTATTTATTTAAGATTATATAATAACAAAGTTTATATATAAATCAGTTTTCTAAAATAAAAGTATTTATATAAGGTATATCTCTATTATTAAAATTTTAAAGTACACATAAATTTAGTATTGGAGACATAACGAGCAGCTAATTGTATGTTACAATTTCTTGAATTAAATTAGAAAAAAAAATCAAGGTGTTATTTGCAAGATTGGTCCATGTGATTATCAATTTTAGCAATGGGGGTCCCTGTGGGGTGAAAAGTACATAAATACCCCCACATGTGCACACTTGACGACCACCTTTAACGGACCCGTCAAATTTAGACCAATTTTGCAAAAACTTCTCAAAATAAGGACCCCTATTACAACGATTGTCGAGAAGGAACCCCTTTTACTAAAGCTTACAAACCACATGACCAATCTTGCAATTAAGTCTAATTTTTATATAAAGTAGTAAGATATCAAAGTATCCAACTAAATATTAATTTATTTTTGGGCTACAGAACACGTATACAGTTATTGGGCCTGCTCAATTAGGCTTAGGCCGATTGTTTATATAAATATCTCTATATATAAACAAATCAAGAGATAGAACCCTAATCTTTTTGTTTGTATAAATATCTCTATATCATACAACTTTTTTGTACGAATTCATTCTCTCGATATATATTCTTTTCATTATTTGATCTGGTACGAATATATATTTGTTTATTCATATGATTTTTGTCTTTATTGATTATTGTTTATAAGTTTGTTGTTCTTGTCGAATTAAATTAAGAATCCTCAAATCAATTTGATTTCATATATTATATATATATCTGCACAGCCAGCTTCCGTATTGCCTTATGGGGGCCGTTGATGAATTGGATGATGTGATACTTGAGAATATACTGGGTCGACTCGACGCCAAGTCATTGCTACGGTGCAGATGTGTATCTCGAGATTGGAATTATGTGATTACAGATCCTTACTTCATCAATAACTCAAGAGCACGTCGAATGATCTTTGTCGTCACCGACTATGATAACCTTATTCATCTTGTAGACGACAATGACCGGCCGACTCATTCGATGCTTCAGTTTCATGATTCTTTCGATTACTACTTTAAAAATTTCTCGTCCCATATATATGTTGACGAATATTCGTACCTTTGTAATCGGGTAAGAGTTCTTGGTACACTCAACGGCATAGTGCTTTTGCAAATTTATGGTGGCATCTACGCAAAACACCCGCCTTCTTGCGAAGGTTATTTGATGCTATACAATCCTTTTATCGACGAATCCTTGCTACTTCCGCTTGCAACGCCTTATCGGTATTGTGTACTGCCCCGATATTGGGACAGCGACTGTGGTTGGGATCATGAAGATGACTTTCCCCACTACACAGTCTATGCCTTTGGGTTTGGCTACGGTCGTGGTACCCCAGATGATTGGAAAATTGTTCGGTTTAGAGAATACAACAAGCGTTGTCGCTACAATGATTGCAGCGGAGGTGTTTGTGAGATCTTCAGTCTCAAAACTTATACGTGGAGCAAGCCACAAGAGATGAATATCAAACACATTGTGTTTGAAACAACCGTGGGTACGTTTCTGAATGGATTTTTGTATTGGATTGCTAGTAGAATGGACAAACTGCTTGTCCTCGACGTTGAAAAGATACAGGTTTCAGAAATGCATTTACCATTCCAACGATCGTATAGAGAGACTCAACGTTGTGACCGCTCACATTTAGGTACCATAAACGGATGCCTTTGTTTTCTCAACAGAAGCATTAACGATACCGATTTTAACCTTTGGGTGATGAAGGATCAAGCGGACGAGAACTCATGGTTCAAAAGGTGCTCATTTACATTAGCCAAGGATGTTGGTCGTGACCCCCACCATTTTGTTTGCATACTGTATAATGGAAGGATTGTTATGGAGAATGAAGGAAAACTGCATATCTATGACACATCAGACGATTCGTATACATCCACGGACATTTCCGTACGTACCGGTGAACGTAGCCTTGCGATAAATGGCATAGAGTACGTAGAGACCCTGGTTTCACTTTCAGCTATTTCTTCTCAACAACTTCTAGCTAGCTAGGAAAGTTTCCATTCCCATTTCTGTTGGCATATAAAGATTCGAGTGATATATGAGTTCTGTTTTTGCTTTTAACATATCTCTATTTAGGTTTAAACTAGATTATACCGTGTATACACACTGGTTTTTGCAGAGATATATAATTAGATAGGCCAATGTTGTAACTTTTACTGAGACATTTTCATTTCCCTCAAATTTCGGTTACAGTTGACTCAAGAGAAGAGAAAGCATCCCTCAAATTAGACATTTTAAACGTTAACCTTCAATATCAACAGAGTTCGAGCTTTGCACCCATGGATTCTTATGGACCAGTCATTTGCAATGCCCCCTAATTCATACACGTATCTTGTATAGTATCTTAGTTTCACCAGATAGTTTACCGGCAAAATCAAAATTGAAAAAAATTGCATAGGACGAAGAATAGCATTTTGGACGTGAACTCTCAAGTCGGTCTTTATCATCTCGAACTGAAAGTCAGCTCACCAAATAGTTCCATGGCCGCATGCATGCCTATCATTAAGATCATCATATATCACCTGTATAGATTTTTATCCCCCCGAAAGCACAGTACTATACTACAAATTGCTTTCTTCCCATAAACACCAATGCTCGGACATATTGACAATCTATAATATAACTAAAAGAGGGGGTTGGGGGTACACTTGGCACCCCTAATCCACATCTTTTAGTCTAATCCTCCATCCTTATTAATCGTCTATTTTTTTTAATATTTATCTAAATTAATTTACACTTTTTGGTTTTCCATCACCAATATACACTTTAACCCCAGTCTAAAACAATTAATTTACACTTTTTGGTTTCCCATCACCAATTTACACTTTAACCCAATTTAAAATAATTAACTTACACTTTTTGATTTTCCATCACCAATTTACACTTTAACTTAATTTAAAAATAATTAATTATAGGTTACACTTTTCAAATATAAGAAACTGTAAATTTTTTATTTAACTAAAGTTGAAAAAAAAAGGGTAAACTATAATCAATATTTATATGGAGTTAACTTTCGTATGTATCTTCTTTGGGCGGATAATTTTTGGAGTATTTTGACAGATGGAGTGACTAAGCAGCTAGCAAATTTCCAAGTTGATTTCGGTATATCTATTTAATATATTTGAATTCCAATTTTTTAACTTTGATTAAGATATTTTGAGACTACCCGTCCATTCTGAACACTAGTATGATATTGTTATAGAATGAACATAACCTGTCTCTCTCATGCCAGCCCTTCTATGTAATGAGAGTTGCTACAGAAGTTATTTAGTGTATTGGCGTCTCTCTGTATTTTTGATCCATGCTTTGAGCACATAGGACCTGTATAATTATATTGCTCCAGATAAATAATTCTAAAATTGGTACACGTTCGACAAAAATTTAAATCGACAAACTTCACTATTTTATTCAGCAACAAGAACAGATATGAGTTGACGATATTTTGAAAACCACATTCCTGATAATACTACAGCAAATTGAAAGCATGAAAAGTGAAATATGTTTTCTCTAGCATTTATGCATCTGTGAACTTTTTTCCCATCAAATTTAATTCAGATCTAATGCTAAACATCTATCCTATAACTTCAAAAATGAAGATGCTATCAGAATTCTAAATTTTACACACCATTAATTCTTTAGTTCACAACAAAAACAGTTCGTAAACATCATTTTTATGTCGCCAAGAAAAGTTGGCAATAGCCCAATGATTCACAGTGCCTCCATTTATCATTTTTCTACCGAAAAGGACATGAACAAAGTCAAAACGAAAATCACTACTTTCCAGTTTGAAATTTTACTTATAGAGGTTCTTAATACCCAAACCACAATCCACATGTTCTTGTATCTAATGTGCTAGTTTATATAGTAATCCAGCCAAAGAGTTTTCTTTTTTATTTATTTTAAGTTCTATG
The DNA here is from genome assembly GCF_010389155.1 of Erigeron canadensis. Lineage (NCBI taxonomy): Eukaryota > Viridiplantae > Streptophyta > Magnoliopsida > Asterales > Asteraceae > Erigeron > Erigeron canadensis. The sequence continues at coordinate 8,712,493 of NC_057761.1, forward strand.
CATTGTTTTCTGTTATTAAAGATGAATCACTAACCTGTTCCCAAAATATATTGCATCTCGCAATGTTTTTAATTAGTCAACCAAATCTTATAGCGAAAAGAAACTTATGGTGTACGTACAGTGTCATCTCTGGAAATTCTTACGGTGGTTTAGATGTTGAGTAGGCACCTTTTCTAGTTGAAGTTACAGGTGCATCTCTGATGGTTACTTCACCATCACAAAAAAAAATTCACCCCCGTTTAAGTTTTGGGCTCAGCTTGATCAGTTAGAGAAGGAGATTCCTGTTACTCAATCTGTGCATGGTTCTGTTTAGGCAGATGGATGGTAAGTCTTGTTGGAATAATTATGATTCGTATAGTAAATATAATGAAAATATGATAATAATAATAATACCTGATCGAGTAGACCTTGTAATAGCAATAATGTTTGCCATTGATGTCGGGTTCCCAAAACGAGATGATTGTATTTAGATGGGATTGAGAATTTAGGAGAAAAACACACACAAGAATTAGATGGAAGATAAGGCTTATTAAATGACCTATTATAATAGCATGTTGTACTTATTGGTCATTATTATTAACTTAATGAAAATTTTTCCTCCTTTTTCAGATTTTGTTTGTCTATTAGTTACACTTCGAGCTCATAATGGTGTATAGACATTATATAACAAAATTTGTCTTAGTCAATTGATCATTGCTTATTAGTTTTAAATTTGAGTCATAGTTTGACTAGTGGGAGTCCTGAGTTGATGTTCTTTTCTACGACTGTACTTATTGACTATGATTTTAGTTTAAAACAAAATGAGTATTATCCCGACCAGACTTATTGAATGCTCATATATAAATGATCGCTTGGTCAAGTGGGAGAATGTTGGAACCACGTTAATGTGACCTTCACTGATCGTTTATCATTCGTGATATGATAATTGACGATAATTGAAATCCCTATGTCTAGTAACTATACGATGGGCGTACTTACTCTTAAAGACATATTATAGGGTTTCTCATTAGATGATTGGAAATACGGGGACTTATATTGCACATACTAAACACCAGAGGGCTAAAGTTGGAAATGACTCTCTCTATATATATCAAGAAATAGATTTCTTATTGGAATTAGAACATCCCACTACTTCTAAGATGTCACCTCTTCTTCTATAAGTAAATGTGTAGTCTTTGGTCCTTAGCAGATATCGTAGAACCTTTTAACTGTTATCCAATATGCTGATTCGAGATTAAATAGTTAACTCCCAAGCATACCGGTGATATAAGCGATATCTGGACGAATACAACATGAATGTACATAATGCTCTTAACTACTTATAAGTAAGGTGTAACAACCGCCTTAGAAATGTAGTAAATAAAATCCACAAATTTTAACTTAAGTTCTTGATATATTTTAGACTAAAGTATGTATTTACATGAAGGCCCATTTGATCTTAAACCTTGAATTATAAGACGAGTTCATAATTTATTATGATAAAATACTAGATTTCGAGTCGTAAACGATCGTATTTATGAAAGTTCTAGCCCTAAAATATTCACAAATAGTCCCTACGTTTATTAAGATCATTATTATTGGAAAAACTATAAATAGAAGAACTTAGCGAGAGAAACTCATTCCTTCATCTTCTTCATCTCACCTCTCTCTCTCTCTAAAACACACACTTGCAGCCTCCATTCACACACACAAAATTCATCTTTTGATTTTGGGTTGTTAAATCAAAATTATTTGTACTTTTAGCATCATTGTGATAATCAAAACACATTTCTGAAATCAAATCTTAGGTAACAACAACAAATTTTGAGTTTTTGATCAAATTAAAAGTGTACTTTTTCAAGTTTATGTTCTTGATGATTTGGTCCAATTTTTGAATGAAAAACGTATTAATAGCTAATGGGTTTGTGTCTAAATGTGTTTAGTAACCTTTTTGTGAACAAATTTAGGTCATAACATGCTTTAATCTACAATTCCCATTTTTGAAAATAAGGGAAAACTTGCTCTTGATGTGCCACACCTTGTTCATGCTATAGATGGTCTTGAAATTGTTAAAAGTGTTATTGGTTAGTGTTATTATGTATATATGTACTAGTTTTTTGTTCTAACAAGTCCTGAAATCGATCTAGATCTTCGTATTATATTCATATGTTGTTCAGCTCGTTTAGGGCAGTGGGACGGTCCTGGATGGGACTGATGGTCCACGAATGCACAAATAATGTTTAATTTAGTATACTAGAAAGAAAGTAATCAAGAAGGTAAGAAAATAACAAGAACAATGTTCAGTTCAATTGTAATACATCAATGCAAGGATAATCATATGTATCATTGATTAAACGATGAATACATGGTTGATCTTACACTTGACTTACACGAATACAACAGAACAAAGATAATTGCTAAGTCTAGACAGATAGGAAAAACTTAAGCAATTACAAGTGATACACACTTTTAGACGGCCAGACGCACTTGACACAATGTGGCTGTGTTGCTTTATATAGGGGAAGACTTGAATCAACACAACCTGCTTTGATTGTGACTTGATGGTGGTTGTCGACTTCCAATTGGCTCATGGTACTTGAATCATGTGCCTATTGTCTTCTATACCAAAACGGGTAAGAGAGAGAGAGAACTCTTGTTTTGGTCCCAACATGTACATTTACCATTCTGGGCAAATTACAGTTAGTTAACCACCATGTGACCTTTTTGTCTTTACGTAGTTTGAATATTTCCCGCCAAGACATCCTTAGGTCAGCATGCATCCCGCTGAAGACGACTCTTCATCTGCTGACAACTTGTTAGGAGACTTGCTGACGACAATTGTTAATTTTCAAGTCTCCTTCAGCGAATCCCAGACTTAACAATCTCCCCCTATTTGCTGAGGAGATTTGCTGGATGACAATTATTTTTAGATAGATAAGAAAGTGAATATGAGCTGAAGATGTCTTTTTATATCATGAAATGAATTACAAGATGAGCATAGAGCTTTTACAAAAATAGACATTTAAAGATTAGCAGCCTCTATCTCCCAGGCATCTTCCTGCTTGGCAATTCTAAGTGCTGGATCATTTCTTCTTGCTGGCTTCATTAATTCCTCATCAATCCTGCTGATTACTGGGCGAGCACTGATCATTTTAGCGAATCTTCTTCTGATGCTGATCAGGAAACCAGTGGATGCTCGCTCAATTTCTGCTAGCCTGAAGAAGAGTTGATCATTTCTGAAGTTTTGGAAGAAAATGCCAGCAGGTTCTTCAAGGATTTTCCCTTCTTCAAAAGAACTCCTGGGAGGAAGCCTTAGATTTAATGCTGCATCACCAGAGATAGGAGGAAGGTCAGCAAGCAGGGGTTGTACAACAAGCTTTCTTTTTGGGACACGCCTGCCTGCTGAGGAGGATACAGCTGCTGGAGATCCGAAGACTGCCCTCAGCATGGGAAGGTCTGCCTTGAACTTCGTTTCAAACTTCAGTGCCTTTTCAAAATAACTTTTCAGCATCTCCTGAAGTTGTTCATAACTGGCAGCCTTTTTATCCTTGATGATTGTATAGATTTCATACCATTCTGAAGCCCCCAAGTTGGTCACTTTTACATCTTCGATCTTAGTTGGGGCACTGTGTCCTTCTCTTAGGAACTTCAGATTGGTTTTCGTTCCCAAGGCAGCTTTGTGAACTTCGACTGCTGTAATCCTCTCTGGCCTCTTCGTATCATTCATTATTTTCAACCACCTGGCCTTTTCTTCTTCAAATTTCTCTTTTTTTTTCTTTTAGTAGCTGCTCTACATCAGCTTGCTTTTGTCTGTAGAGAGCTTCAGGCCCACCAGTGGTTAGCAGCATTCTCTGCTCCCCATCCATTTCATCCTTCTCCAAGAGGGCCAGCTGCTTGATATATTCAAGGCTTTTCTTTTCATTTTCCTTGTCAGCTTTCAGCCTATCCAGCTCTTTCAAGGCCTCCTCTTGAGTTTTTCCCTCAGCAGTGATTGATAAGACATCAATGACTTGAAATTGATTTCCTGCTGGGGATGTGATGGATGTATTCTGTGCAGTCAACGGCGAAGGATGGAAGAAACCGGTATCAGTTAGCTGCTTTCTCTGAGCTGCTGTTATTCTAGACACTTCAGCATTTCCAAGGAAGCGAGGATGGAAAATATTGAGCACTTCCCTGGATGTGTCCCTAGCCATTTCTTGTGCAAAACCGGTTTCCCAGGCTGCCCTGACTGCACTAGGACTCATATCCTCTTCTTCAGCTTGGGGAGCTTCAGCAACTATCAGTTGTTGCTCCCCCTCAGCAGATGCTTCTACAACAGTCTCCCCCTCAACACTAGCAGGGAGAGCATCAGCCCTTGTCTCCCCTTCAGTAACAGCAGGGGGAGAATCCACCTTTTCTTCATTCACAATCTTGTCAGCTGAAGCTTCATAAATGTCATTAACAACTTTATTTACTGCTTCACTGACAAGTGCCAAAACAGCAGCATCTACTTTCTCCCCCTTGGAGGTAGTATCATTAACTACTACCTCCACCTTTGCTGCTGGAGCAGCCTGCTGCTGAAGGAGTTGGGACAGCATCTTCTTGATATCCCCAACTTCTTGCTCCAAGTTTTGTTGGCACTTACGATCTTCCTCAGTAAATGAAACTTGAGGAGGAGGAAGACTGGCCACAGTGGTTTCCAGGGCCTTGATAGCCTTAGTGTTTTCTTCAACCTGTGAGGTAAGATGAGAAACCAGGTTGGCCACTGTTTTTACTTCAGCAGCAGCTGAATCACTACTGCTGCTTGCCTTTTGTGCTGAGAACCGTACAGCAGGTCCTATTTTGCACAGCGATCGAGAGAGCCCACGAATGACCTGTTGATCCTTTTTGATAGAGTTTGTATAGGTGCGAAGTTTTTCTTGATCAGCAGCCATAGATATAGATTTATCTTTTATTGTCTCAATGCTGGCAGTGTTTTCATTCTGCTTGCTGTACCAGTTTTCCAAGATCTTCACCAATCTGTCATCTTCATGAGTTTTGAGTTGTACAACGATTGTGACAGCCTTGGTGAGATCGTTCAGTTGATGTTCAACTCTAGTCAGCCCGTCAACGATTTGAGAATCGACAGACATGACTTGAGGCTGCACCTCAATTACTTCAGTATTAGCTGCTGCATTATCATCAGCAGCAGCTTCTTCTACATTTTCATTTACGGCTGCTGCTTTTTCACCATCAGCAGCAGCAGCCTCTTCATCCACCTCCATATCACTTGCTTCTATTTCATCAGCCTGGATGGAGGAATCCAGCTGGAACTCATCCGCCACAAATTCTCCCAAGTCCAGATCACTCTCATCATCATCATCTTCAACATTTTCACCTTCCTCTACACCAGCACTACGATCGATAGCCAACCCTTCTCCAGAAATAATTAGGGGGGTAGGGGAACCGGGTGCCTCAGCTTCAGTGTGTTGTGTCACCAAAGCATCATCGGCCGTAGATTTTGTTGTCTCTAGCATCACCTGTGGTATGGCTGCTGACAACGACTCAGAGGGTAGAGAAGAAGAGGGAATGATTAATTCGGTTGACTCAACTCTAATGGGCTGGGGTGGCCCTTGATCTTCACCAACCTCGCCTACAGAAGTTTGAGGTGGTTGCTTGCGGTTACCCTTTTTCTCGTCAGCAGCCTTTTTTGAGGCTGCTGATGGGCTGGCTGGGTCTCTATTGTCCTTGGGCAGTGAGGACTTCTTAACCTTAGTAGTTTTTCCCTTTGATACTCGCTGCTGCTGTTTTGGGACAGCAGCAGGAGGTGAAGTGGAAGAAGAGATTGTTTTGGCTTTCCTTGGAGCTTTGGAGGTTGCTGGTGGGATTATCAGCATACCAGCTCCAGCAGGGTTGGGTCTATATACATTAGGGTATACTGAGTAAAGTACCTGTTTCATTTGAGGGGAGAGCACAGCGTACTTGGAGTCAAATTGTTCAGGATCACAAGCAGGAATCTTGTATACAGAGCTTGCAACCCTGGGAGAGAGAATGAATTGTGCCCCTTCAGGAAGATACTTTTCCTTCAGCTCCCTTTTGAAAATTAGTGAGAGAAAGCGAGTGAAGGGGACAGAGTTTGATCTGTTCTTGATGGTGACCTTCCCTTTTAAATCTTCAAAAATTACGCTGGCAAAGTCAATGTTGCGACCATTTGCCAGCGCGTAAATCATCTGCATTTGTGCAGCAGTCGCCTGATCAAAAGAGCCACTGTTCCCACCCAGACACTGAATTACATGGGTGAACAGCAACCTCCAAACACCAGGCAGATATTTCTTCTGTGGGTTGCTGTGAACAGGTTGTGCAGGTTCAGTATTGGTCCCATACCCAATGGTTAACAACCATTCCTTCCATACTCCAACGGGGACCAACTCCACATATGGATGCTCTTCCGATTGTTTGGGAAGACGAAGAGCATCTCTCAATGATTCTACCGAGATGGAGATAGTATGTTCTCCTCTCAGTACCGTACCAGTGATGGTGCTACTGGCAACCTTGTAATCACATGTCCACCAAAATTCTCTAAGAAGGTGGACACACATTTCCTTTGGATCAGAGTAGATGGCCTTTCTGGCTGGGCATCCCATGATGAAATCCAACATGGAGAAGTACCCTTTTATTTTTGATGGGATCTCTACAGATCCCAGATAGTTATTGGCCTTAATGACCAGTTTAGATGCTTGGAAGGATACTTGATTAGAAGGATTTATGCCTTCATTATCATATACCTTGGAGTTGAGAAAAGAAATGTTTTGTTGTTCAGATGAAGAAGTCATTTTCGATGAAAGTGATGAAAGATTAGAAGAATGAATGTTGTAAGGAAAAAAAAGGTTTGAGAGAATATGAAGAGTTTAGGAAAATACGAAAGATTAGTAGGAAGAAATGAACGTGAGAGAGGGTGAAGTGGAAGAGATTTGCATATATATGGCATGGATATGGGTCCCATGACTGCAAAAAGTGAGTTATCGTGTGTACTCTCTTTCATACGTGGCAACAAAAAAAATATTATTTTGAAATAAAAAGGACACTGTACATATATACGTATGAGATGTATGATGTGACCAGATGAACCATGATTTCAACCATACTCGAGTTCATACGGCGTACACAGTGTACAAGTAGCCCATTTGGGAGTAAATCGAGGTAACCAATTGGGTTTTATATAATATAATATTGATAAAAATACGTAGTGGAATACACTCAGACATCTAGAGGTATCCACTGAAGGGTTGTAAAAAAAATTGGTTACCAAGTTTTAATCAGCACCTTAGCAAGAAAAAGGTGGACGCTGAAGAGTATTAAACAATTTTTGGCAAATTGTCAGCCACTAACGGATTTTAGACGTCTTTACCGGCAGCCGTTTGCTGCTGGACTAGATAGGGACTTTCAACACCCTATTACTTTTGTTATGCTTTTTCCCAAAGCATCAGGGATCAACGGATTTTAGACGTCTTTACCAGCAGCCGTTTGCTGCTGGACTAGATAGGGACTTTCAGCACCCTATTACTTTTGTTATGCTTTTTCCCAAAGCATCAGGGATCAACGGATTTTAGACGTCTTTACCAGCAGCCGTTTGCCGCCGGACTAGATGGAAACTTTTGGCTTTCCATTGCCTTTATTTTGCTTTTTCCCAAAGCAACAGGGATCGGCGAGTAGAATGAAGAGCTCGCTGATAACTTTGACTTAAGAAGTCGCTGCTCGTTTTCATAAGAGGAATATGGGCAGCAAAACATGAGTGATCATGTTGAATTTGTAAAATCACCATTTAACATACCCAACCTGCTGACTAGATCCTTGAATCTCTTTTCATCTAGAGGTTTAGTGAAGATGTCAGCAAGTTGATCATCAGTGGGGATGAAGTAAATTTCAACATCCCCTTTCATGACATGATCACGAATGAAGTGATACCTAATGTTAATGTGTTTAGTTTTGGAATGCTGAACAGGATTATGTGTGATAGCAATAGCACTTGTGTTATCACACATAATGGGGATTTTAGTAAAATTTAGGTCATAGTCAGCAAGTTGGTTTTTCATCCAAAGGACTTGTGCACAACAACTTGCTGCAGACACATACTCTGCTTCAGTAGTGGAGATGGAAACTGTATGCTGTTTCTTACTAGACCAACTAGTCAGCCTTCCCCCTAACAGTTGACATCCTCCACTGGTACTTTTCCTATCTAACATGCAACCAGCATAGTCAGAGTCAGAGTATGCAACTAGGTCAAAGGAAGAATCCTTAGGATACCAGAGACCTAAAGAGGAGGTCCCTTTGAGATATTTGAAGATACGTTTGACAGCGAAAAAATGGGACTCCCTTGGGGATGCTTGATATCTTGCACACAAGCAAGTAGCAAACATAATGTCGGGACGACTCGCTGTGAGATACATTAGAGAGCCAATCATTCCATGATAGAATGTGGGATTCACATGCTTACCATCAGAGTCAGCATGGAGATTGTTAGGAGGAGACATGGGAGTTGACTTAGTAGTGATATTAGACATATCAAATTTGGCCAGCATGTCTCGAATATATTTCTCTTGGTTTATGAAGATGCCATCAGTGAGCTGGCGAATTTGTAAACCAAGGAAGAAGGTTAGCTCACCCATCATACTCATTTCAAAATGAGAGGACATTAGTGAGCTAAATTTGTTGCAAAGTTTCTTACTGGAGGATCCAAATATTATGTCATCGACATATATCTGTACATAGAGAACATGAACACCCTTTCTATAGATAAAAAGGGTGGAGTCTATAGATCCTCGCTGAAACTCATGAGAAAGAAGAAATTCGGAGAGAGTGTCATACCAAGCTCTGGGAGCTTGTTTAAGACCATACAATGCTTTGTAAAGACGATATACATGGTTTGGCTTGGTTAGATCTTCAAAACCAGGTGGCTGCTCACATAAACTTCTTCTTCGAGTTTTCCATTTAGGAAGGCACTCTTGACATCCATTTGATATACTGTCAAGTTTCAATAAGCAGCATGTGCCAGGAATAAGCGTATAGCTTCAAGTCTAGCCACTGGTGCAAAGGTTTCGTCATAGTCGACTCCTTCTTCTTGAAGGTACCCTTGAGCTACTAACCTAGCCTTGTTGCGAATGACAATACCATCTTCATCCATTTTATTCCTATAAACCCACTTAGTACCAATGGGTTCTTTGCCAGGAGGAAGCGGAACTAAGAACCAAACATGCTGTCTTTGGAATTGAGTTAGTTCTTCTTGCATGGCAGCGACCCAAGATGGGTCTACCATGGCTTCTCCAATATTCTTAGGAGTGATCATTGACAAGAAATTAACATAACGACATGTGTTTCTTGTCGCTGATCTAGTCACAATCCCTGCTGAGGATCACCAATAATCTGGTGAGCAGGGTGACTAGAAGTCCATTTAAGTGAAGGAATACTTGATGAACCTTGAGGGGCAGCGGAAGATGTTTGCATGGGTTCAACAGAAGGATAGAGGAGAGATCAATGGTAATTGATGGAGCAAGAGAAGCTTGATCAGTGGAGCAATTTGACTGAATTAAGGTTTCAGTAATGGGGTCCTCAGCAGACACCATGTCTGAAGCATCATGAAACACTTCTTCAGTAGAGTCATCAATTTGCACATCATCAGCCAGTGATCTAGGTTTGGCTGATGCTGCATGAATTGACCTTAAGATAGGCTCAACTGGCTCAATCGTATAGATATGAGCAGCAACTTGTTCCAGCTCAGGATCTGCTGAACTTTCCTCAGTAAACTGCTGTTCACGAGGAGGCGAGCAAGGGGCATCAATAAGAGTGTCAGTATTCTCCATAGGAGGGTTGAACTCATTGAAGACCTCTTCAGTGGATGATGGCTGGATATCTTTAAGAGCAGATGAGCTTTCATCAAACGTGACATGAATTGATTCATCCACTTTTTGAAGACGAGTATTGAATACCCTAAAAGCTTTGCTAATTGAAGAGTATCCAACAAAGTAACCATCATCAGCTTTAGGATCAAATTTCCCTAAATGATCCTTATTATTGAGTATAAAGACAGGACATCCAAACACATGAAAGTATTTGATTTGAGGTTTCTTTCCTCTCAAAACTTCATATGCAGTTTTGTCATGTCTTTTGACAATGAGGCATCTATTTTGGGTGTGACAAGCAGTGTTAACTGCTTCAGCCCAAAATCTATTTGGAAGAGAGGACTCACTGAGAATAGTGCGTGCTGCCTCTATAAGAGTTCTATTTCTTCTTTCAGCAACACCATTTTGCTCAGGAGTTCTAGTGGAAGAGAAATTTTGTGAGATCCCTTGATCAGCACAAAATGTTTCAAAAGTGTGGTTTCTAAACTCAGTGCCATGATCACTTCTGAGTTCTTTGACCCTTATGCTGTTGAGATTTTCCATTTTCTTAATGAATTTGATGATCTCATCAGCAGCATCACTCTTAGAATTTAGGAAAACTGTCCAGGTATATCGTGAATATTCATCCACAATTACTAAAGTGTATTTGCTACCCTTTAGACTTTGGACATTCACTGGACCAAAAAAGGTCCATGTGAAGAAGGTGAAAGCAACCCTTAACAGAGTTAGCTTGTTTAGATTTAAAGGTAGCCCTATGGCATTTGCCTTTTTCACAAGCACCACTAGTCTATCTTTTTCAAAAGAGAGAGGAGGAAGGCCACGAACAAGGTTCTTTTTAGCCAGTGAGTTTATGGTTTTGAAGTTCACATGCGACATTCGCTTGTGCCATAACCAATTTAACTCAGATGCAGACTTAGCAAAGAAACAAGTCTCACTATCAGTTTTGATAGGAGTGAAGTCTACAAGATATACATCTCTTTTTCTTGGAGCAACCAAGACAACTTCCTTGTTGATATTTACTATAGTGCCTGATGCTTATCAAGAATACTTTGTAGTCAGCATCACATAGTTGACTTATGCTAATGAGATTATGCTTTAATCCATTTACATAAGCAATTTTTGAGAATTTTATGAGGCCATTTGAGAGAAGACCATATCCTTCAGTCTGACCAGTGGAGTTATTACCAAAAAACCACTGTAGGACCTGGTGCCTCAATATAGTTGTCCAGCAGGGATTTCGAGTCTGTCATGTGTTTCGAACATCCGCTGTCCAAATACCACACTCCTTTACCTAGCGAGCCCTGCGTGGATGAGAAAAGGATAAGGATCTTTATTCATCCAAATCTATGTCAGCAGGATTTTCTGAAGTAACTTCAGAAGAGGTAGGTTCTATAGAGAGAGCATCCACCAGAGTGAGGTGATTTCCTACTGAGACGGGGATAGGATTTTCCTCATTTGAGGGCAAGATGCTGGTTTCATTGCTATGAAAGTAAGCAAAGCTGCTCACAACTTCAGGAGCACTGAATTCAACCAGCATTGAGGGTTGCCCCATGCATTAGAAACAATCCTTTGAGAATGGGGAATTTCAATGCGCTGAGCAGCAATGTAGTCAGCAATACTTGTAGTTGTGAAGAGGAAGAGTCACTGATAACAGGTTCAGTAGAGAGGTTCTCACTGATCCTATTAGAAGAGGAAGATGTTTCAGCAGCTAAGGGATTTTAGGTGCATATACAGCTGCTGGAGCATCTTTAGGACAGAATAGAATACATTCAGAAGCAACATGTCCTCTACTGCACAGAGATAGCATTTATTGTCAGAGGATTGCCATGACTTTGAATGAGAAAATCCCTCAGTTGAGATGAAAGATCATTCACTCTCTGAGTGAGTTCATTTATTGAGGAGAAGAGAAGAGGAAGCTTGCTCTTTTTGCTTTGACTTGGACTTATTTCTTTGTCTAAGCTTAGGAGGGGGCATTTGAGGAACAGGACCAAGTATGGTGTCACATTTGATTTTGAGGAGGCAAATGTCCTCTAATCGTGGTCCATGCTTGCTTCCTAGCAGGGTGAGAAGAGGAGGAACCCTGCTGAGACAGATTCTCACGAATAGGAGTAGAGGATCTGACTTGACGCTTTGGAGTGATCGACCTCATTTGCCTATGAGGTAGATCGTTGGAAATAGAGGATTGACAGTGCTGAGAGGGCACATGTCCTTTTGAGGAGTAATAGATCTTGTTTGTTGATGAGGAAAATATCCTTGCTGAGGTGTTATAGGTCTTACCTGCTGATGAGGGAAGTGTCCTCGCTGAGGAGTGTCCGATCTATTCAGAGAAGGCAGTCCCCTTTTTGAGTTACATGCCTAACTTCTTTTGAGGGTAAGGAATGAGATACAACATCAGCATGTACCCCCTTTGTGGGAGGTACCTGCTAGTGTCTTTCGTCAGCGAACCTGACCCTTCTATTTACTTGATCTACATAGTACGAGAAGGTTCAAGTTGAGATTTAGCACCAGAATTTTGATGACTGACATGATGGTCCTACTGAGGGATACCATAGTCATATGGAGCAGCAATGGTGCTTCTTTTAAAAGGCTCAGCACCTTTTAAAATTAGAGGCTGAGGAGTAATAGGTACATACCCATCACTTGAGATGTCTCCTTTGAAGGTTCTTGGAGGAGAATTTTGCACTCTCCCTTCATGTGGCAGCATGCCAACAATAGGGAGATGGAGAACATGTTAGATGTACTGGTAGAAGTATTTGTACTTTAGCATTTATAGAAGAGGGATCACAAGAGGATGCTGAAGTATTGGTGTCTATCTCAGCGTGATAGTCATTTTGTCCTTTGACAAAATACTTCTTCATTTCACCCAGTGAGATGGGAAGTCGAACAAGGTGGAGGAAGGGATACTTCAGGTTTTACATCATCTTTAAAGGAGTCAGCAATGGAGGCAGCAGCATCAAAATTGCCACCAATAACTGCTTGTACTTGAGCAGGAACTTGTTCGCTCAAGCATTGATGATGGAATTTTGAAGCCTTTGACCAGGAGGTCACAATCTTTTTAGATTTGAAACTTCAGCCTTGAGAGATTCATTCTCAAGTTGAAGTTTTTAAGTCATCAACTCATGAGATTGAAGTTCAACATGAACATTTTCAATTCATAAGTTTTTCAGATTTTTCACTCAACTCTGCTCCAACAGAGTTAAGTTTCGATTGAAGTTCAGCACGTAGACTTTCTACGAACCGAAGATCGCAAGACAAAGACTCAATGATTTTGGTCTTGTCTTGATTTGAAGAGGAGAGAAGAGAGTGTACCTTTTTAACAGTGACGTTCACCCACTGACTTGAGGAGACTTGATCCTTGGTCAGAGCATCACTGTCAGCAAGTGCCATAAGGCACACGGCATCAACATAATCGTCGTCATCAGAATCATCTGAATCAGCCCAATCATGTTCCTCAGCAATCAGTCCTTTTGCTGGGACTTTATCCTCTGTTTCAGCAACCTTGGCCTTCAGCTGATAATATTTGTTTCCTATAATCATCATAGATTTGGGAGGATTAGTTTTGGAGGCAGCAGAAATTGGCAGGAGACTCTACACTCCTTCTGATAGTGACCTTTCCTGCCACACCCTCCAGCATTCTTCCTGTGATTTATCAACAGGAGTTTGAGGGGAGTAATCATTTTCGATATTCCACCTTTTAGAGTATTTTCTTCCAGCGACCAGGCAAAGCCCATGAAGTCATTAACATTTCTTGTTTTTCTTCATCATCCAGCTCATTAATGAGAGTCTGAATTGATGCTGGAAGATTAGAGGTACTGGCACCATCATAGAAATTGATGGTTTCAGTGAGACGAGAGCAACAGGGTCAGAAATAGGATGAGAAGAAATACTGACTGTAGAAGAGGAAGAGCCAGCATGCCTTTTGGCATCAACAGAAGCTCGAATATTTGAGCCAATGCTCTTTCTTCAAATTGAAGAGTACCAAAAAGTTCTTCAAGATCAAAGTCTTGGATTTTCTTCGTTGTACGAAGAGTTGTCTTAAGTTTTGCCACTTAAGAGGAAGAGAATCAATGAATTTGTGACATACCTCAAAGTTATCATGGGTAATGCCAACATTTGTCATATCATTGAGCAACCCTTTAAAGCGAGTGTAGGTGCTCTCAAGACTTTCATCGGGAAGAGAGAAGAAATTTTCATAAGCTCTTTTAAATCAATTTTCTTGATTTTAATGAGGTCAGCAGAGCCTTCATAGGTGCTGACCAGTCTATCCCATACTTCCTTTGAGGAGGATACTTGATGACCAGTTTCATGATTTCAGTAGGAAGAGTCACTATAATCATGTTTTTAAGTCTGCATCAAGATTTACCAGCTTTCTTTCTTCTTCATCAGTCCATTGGACCTCTGGTTTAACCAGGTCAGTGACAATTTCAGGAGCTTCAGGTGTAGCTCCTGGAGTCCTTGGACGTACATCGGCACATATGGACCCTCATTTAATATGGTCATTAATAGGCTCCACACCAGCGATGTGAAGAAGCATTCTCTCCTTCCAGACCCAAATCTTTGGGCTCGAATTTAGGAGGAGTTACACGTAACGAAAGTCACGTGTGTTCACAAGGCTGGGAACAGAAGACATAGTTTTTGTTAAAACGTAATTTAAATAAATTAAAGAACAGAAATTTTAAAT